>NC_056730.1:241393475-241405975 GCF_019279795.1 Protopterus annectens | reverse complement strand
AGCTAAAATCTGCACTAAACAAGTACATATAATTAAAACATTATATATGGTGATTAATACGAACAACTAACATATAAACACCTTTGGATGACAGCAACTCTAATGCAGCTGAGTTGCAAACATAAAATAAAACAGTCTGAACAACAAGTGCTTCAAATACTGCAGCGTGCAGAAAACACATAAGGTTCACATAATGCACTTAACTTATTTAAAGTGTTGGATTATCTAAAATAAAACAAACATCACACTCTAGTTCATGATGTATCCAGGAAAGCAAAAAAGACAACATTAGGTAAACACAAAAAAACTCTAACTGAATACAAACGAAAACAGAACCATATGACAATAAAAGTCACTAACCTGAAAGCATAACAGCTTGAAAATCCATTCAAAAGAACCAGCATATATATATTTATATATATTTTGATTGCTAACTAAGCACCTTAATGTTACAGCAGCTGATAAATCCTTTATAGAGAGCAGTTTGTGTTGGCTCTCACTCTAGTTTGCTAGACATTCATCATAGGGTGGTTTACATAATGTTAAAGTAACATAACACACACAATACTTTGACATATATAGAAGTGAAAGCATTGTGTTACAAGCTGTAACATACACTTAAGGTGTACATCAGCAGTAAAGCAGGTTAAAAAATAAATAAACCAAAAGTACACCATTTGACAAAAACTCACTATAGCAGCACACTCAATCGTGGCAGATATTAAGACTTCACTCGCTGTTGAATGCACGATTCTGCGCTAGTCCTTAAACAGCAGTAACAAATAATACATAAACTCAATATAAATATATTAGATGGATATCCCCCCCCCCTTTTTTCGTGTGTATTTTTCTGTTAGTTGCTCAGTAGGGACTTTAATAAGGATTGATAGTTAGTTGTGATTTCTCACATAGTCCTATATTTCTTGGGCTTTGCTTGATAGTTATTTGGTTACTATCTGTTATGTTTCTTATATACCCCTCTTCTTGTTTGGAGCGTTTGGGTTCCACTATGAGACCTAGGTAGATAGAGCAGATTGCATATCCATCTAATATATTTATATTGAGTTTATGTATTATTTGTTACTGCTGTTTAAGGACTAGGGCAGAGTCGTGCATTCAACAGCGAGTGAAGTCTTAATATCTGCCACGATTGAGTGTGCTGCTATAGTGTGTTTTTGTCAAATGGTGTACTTTTGGTTTATTTATTTTTTAACCTGCTTTACTGCTGATGTACACCTTAAGTGTATGTTACAGCTTGTAACACAATGCTTTCACTTCTATATATGTCAAAGTATTGTGTGTGTTATGTTACTTTAACATTATGTAAACCACCCTATGATGAATGCCTAGCAAGCTAGAGTGAGAGCCAACACAAACTGCTCTCTATAAAGGATTTATGAGCTGCTGTAACATTAAGGTGCTTAGTTAGCAATCAAAATATATATATGCTGGTTCTTTTGAATGGATTTTCAAGCTGTTATGCTTTCAGGTTAGTGACTTTTATTGTCATATGGTTCTGTTTTCGTTTGTATTCAGTTAGAGTTTTTATTGTGTTTACCTAATGTTGTCTTTTTTGCTTTCCTGGATACATCATGAACTAGAGTGTGATGTTTGTTTTATTTTAGATAATCCAACACTTTAAATAAGTTAAGTGCATTATGTGAACCTTATGTGTTTTCTGCACGCTGCAGTATTTGAAGCACTTGTTGTTCAGACTGTTTTTATTTTATGTTTGCAACTCAGCTGCATTAGAGTTGCTGTCATCCAAGGTGTTTATATGTTAGTTGTTTGTATTAATCACCATATATAATGTTTTAATTATATGTACTTGTTTAGTGCAGATTTTAGCTTAGATATTGAATGTTAGTATATATGTCAGTAGTTTATATGACATTGTATTTTAGGCAATATATTTAATATTTTTTAGTATTGCTTTGAGGCAACTGTTTGCAGCATTTTTCAGCATAGGCTTTTCATGTGTTAGATATGAGTTAATGACCTTGCTGTTTCATTGGATAATTTATGACCAATGGTTTTCGTTTCATTAGTTTTTAAATAAGTAGATTTCTTATTTTGTATAAAGTCTGATGAAGCCTACGTGGCGAAAGCGCTAACTACAATAAATTATTATCCTTTTACTTCGGTGTCTCGTTTTACTTGGATACTTGAAAGAGTTTATGACCTGTGTTCCTGAAGAGGGCTTTATGACCTGTGTTCCTGAAGAGGACTTTTATTCCTGTGACGTGGTGAGAACTGATAACTGAAACCAGTTGAACTGCCATTAGGTACCCACACTTTTATGACTGTTTTGGTTTATGAACTTTTTTTCCTGTGTGGGCACCGTGCTCTGTTTGCTGTGTGTGGCCTTTTTTGCTTTGTAATATAAATATTTTGTTAAATGTACATATATATTTTGCTTGTTGTACAAGCTGGGATTTTTACTTTGCATTGATCCTTCCCATTCTTCTGATTCTTAGGTTCATAGGTTCATAGATTCTGAGCATTTTCTCCAAATGTGACTTAAGGGCTGCTATTTAAATGAGTGCCGACTGTACGCTGCTGCTGCTGCTATTGCCTGGCTTCTATGTAGACTATACAAAAATAGAATAGTGGTGAGTTCACAGTATTAGTGTAAGAAAGGAGAAGGATTGTGGTAAGATGGGGCTGAAGGGCTGTCTTTGAGGGGGTTGTCAGTGTTAGCACTGGACAGCAGTGAAGTACACTACTTTTGTGGTGAAGCTCACGTAGTCTTGTCAGCTAAAGTGTGAGTGCTGCTCTGTATAGTGCTTAAGTTCTTGCTTCTTCTGACATAAATTTCAGTGGTGCTTGGCACTAATTTTAAAACAGAGAGAGAGAGATACTGTAACATGCACAAGATGCAGATCCATTCATAGCAAATTTAAACATTTTGCAAAGGTATTTATGTAGGTAGATAGGTAAAGGGATAGAGATAGACATATAAATGCTTTGAGTGTTTTTTCCATTGCTGGGTTTTTATTAAAAAAAAAACAGGAGAGAACATTTGTAAAGCTATATGGTTTCCATTTGCCTCAGACTCCAACTCTGATTATTTATTAAATTATTATTAAGTAAAGTATGTAATGAATCTAGGTCACCCTTCATAGCAGGAGTATAGGTGTATTAATTGCAAGGTGCTGTTTAACATTATTTAGTTAAAACCCAGTCATGCTAGTTCATGTATGCCTCTTCCAAGAATTGGTAACCCCCACCCATTCTCCTATCACTGTCTTTATGTGTTTTATCTGGATTTAAGTCCAATCACACATAGTACATATTTAAATTTTAAAAGTTAACTCATAGCTTCTCAGGTTTGGTCACTGGCTACTTTAGTTAATAATAATAGTAACAAAGTAAGTTCCTCACAGCCTCCCACTGTAAATCAACATCATTACCTGAGGATGTTTTAATAATAGATTTATTGCAAAATAAGATATCCTGAACATATCTTTGTTCTCCTTACTAATGAACATTATTGGTGGTTGGTTTTAATAATAGTGTATTGCAAATTAATGCTATTTTTAATGTATCAGTTTTTCTTCTACGGTTCCATAACCCTGCAGCAACTGAAATCTCATTGAGCCAGAATAACTTCTGAAGAGTTAGAGTCCGAGATTAGCTAAGTGTCACTTGGATGCAAGAGAGGTCAAGTGTCAGCAGAATTAGATTCTTCCCAGTCAGCTGTCTAAGATCAAGTGAAGACCCTAAAAGAATGATAAAATAACACCAGAATCAGAAGATCAGCCAGAGACTGTCATAGCAGCATTAGTGTTAGATGAACCAGGTCATAAAGGCCCTATTGCTGAAGAGAACTGAAAGGGAGACGTCATGGCTCATCAGACCCAAGACAAATGCCCAGAAGAATCTTTACAATCACTTTCCCAGATGCCAGCAGGGGTAGGCTATGTGACTTAATTTTTGGATCTCCATTTGTGCCAAGACAAGACAGAGTTGCTAATTCTCTGCAGGTGGGAATTTCCTCCTTACCTAAATCAAGGCAATTGGTACATGAGGTCATAGGGAATTCAATATGTAGGGCAGAGCATAATTTTGACTCTGGAACTAATTGTTATATTTTGCTGTCACCAATAGTCTCAGCAGCAAACTCATCTGATTTTCAATAGCAGAAGGTAACCCACCACGATCACACAATGGCTCATATTCCTAAAGCCATTAAAGACAAATTCATTATGGGAGAATATGTAGATGTATTTAATTTGGCGGATGATGATGGGATACAAAGGTTATTGAAGGCTAAAAAGTCAGGCTCCATGAATTGGCTAGCCACTTTGGTCTAACTGGGAAAGGTGAAAATCAATAGGCAGACTCAGAGTAACTGAGACTCATGGGCAGCAGGGTTTTTAATATTTCTGGCTGTCTGTATTGAAAATGACCCTCAGCTGACCTTGAATTTGATTTCTTATTTACTAACTATTAGACAAGTGCATCACATTGATGGGAGTGTGGGATCCTGTTTAGGATATTACTAAAGGTTCAAGAAATTAAAGGCAGTGAAAAAGTCCTTAAGATGGGATCACAGCCACTGCAACACTTAGTTAAGCATCATGTTGGACAGACCTCCTCCCAGCAACCCAGGAACCAGTTCAGATACTCTTAAAGCCTGTCGAGTTTTTAACAGCAGAAAATATTTTTGGCATGTTTGCCATTTTTCTCACTTAATGTTCTCATTGTAGAAAATCTCATCCAGCCTTTAATCACTGTTGAGTCAATCCAGACAAACTCCAGGAATAACATTAGTGATAAACTCCTCCCTTGAAACAAATAACGTCTTTTCAAGGGAGAGGTTCCTTTTGAGACAACTGAGGTTTCTCTTCCCATCCCTTCATTGTCAAGAGTAAAAAAGTAAGGCATTACTCCACTAAGGTAGATGTAGTCACCAAAGAATTTGAATTTTACCTGCACTGCAAGACAGAAATGGTGTTAGTGCATGGGTTCTCATATAGCTGATCAGTGAAATCCAGTACCAACTTTAATAACAGGAAGATCAAACACTTGAACTCTACCCTTAGGGAGGACAACATAATATTAAATATTCTTAATGACACACTACAAGTGGGAAGGATGCTCAGCCCATTTACAGGTGCCAGTTATTGACCTCACCCATTGCACTGGTTCCAAAGAGAACAGAAGACAAATTTTGTCTAATTCATCACCTCTCCTCCCAAGGTGTGTCATCATCAAATATATTTTAAAGGATGAGTCTAGGATAAAATACACCACTGTCAATGAGGCAGCAGGTATCATTAGGCATTTTTAAGAGCCTTGGTTAGGTAAGCTTCATATTAAATTGGCTTTTCATTTTTTTGCCCATTCAAGAACATGACTGGGCAAGGCTAGGATTGTCATTCCAGGATCATCTGTATTTTAATAAAGCTGTAACAATGGTATGTTCCACCACCTGTGCTATTTTGAGACATTTATCACAGGTTTATACTGACTATGTATCAAGCTATAATTCATTACCTTGATGACTTTCTCATTAGTGGGGAAGATGAGCAAGGTACCAGAACAAGCATGGACAATTTAATTGACCCATCTGATCTCCTTGGGGTCCCATTGGCTAAGGGTAAGATGGAAGGTCCAAATCATTGCATTACGTTTTTAGTTATATAAATGAATAAGGTTAATCAATCATTTAGACTGTCCAATAAAAAAGATACAGCACTAGAAATTAACTACTGATACATTTTTTGGAAGATCTAAGACCAGGGTTGGTCAGGTCGTGTCATTAAAAAGCTTACTTAAATGCGTCTACAGAACAATCCCTCTGGGAAGAACCTTTACAAGGTCATTGACTAAGAGAAGTGTAGAAGAAACATCATTGGGTCTGAATCCCAAAAAGAGTAAAAGTCAATTTATTTTCATGGGAAAATTTGTGGTTCATTTCAATGGGGTCACATTATGGCAATCTGATTGTGTTTCATTTAACTCCTGTCAGCTTTTCACAGATGCAGTGGTTAGTATAGGAATGGTTGGTCACTTCTGGGGGGGGCTTTTCAGCTGGCTGGCTACCTTCTTGACCTGAGCTAATCAGGAAAGGCATCATATTCATAGAAATCCTTCCTGTTTTAGGCTACAGTGTACATTTCGCTAGAACATTTTAAGGACAACAAATGTATTTTCCATTCTGATAATCAAACTGTTATTAAAATCCTACTGAGTAGATCTGTTTGATCAAACAGCGTCCAATCATTTGGCTGCTGGTATTACTTAGCTGGGAAATCAGTTTCACATTCTCTGTGGAACATGCACCAGGCGTTTGTAATACTATAGCTTACAGCTTATCCCGTCTCCAGATTTCTAGGTTTCAGTCACTGGCTCCAGGGACTCAGTGTTTTCTGACACCAGTCACTCCACATATATGGCTCCTTGGAGAAGAAGGATGTTGACTTTAATGGGCAACTCACAGGCACCAAACACTAGGAGATCTTATATTTTTGCCTTATTGAAATGTAAACATTTTTATTTGAAGTTACCAGTTAAAGACAGGCATTGTTCACTAGCTACCATGATTTGCTACATCTTGTATAGGTGCTTCTTGCTAGACTCCCCCAGATCCATACATGTGCAAATCTCTGCACTATATTGCTTACCAAGATGCTTAGGCCTGCCCAGTTTGGCACAGCACTAGGTTGTCAGCAGATTATGAAAGGGATGGAGTCACATTAATGCTGATCATAGAGATTCAAGGAAGCCTGTAGGGGCTCAGTTACTGCTGGTGGTAATAAAAGTCAATTACGCACTTTAATTTCTAGGTATTATGGCCAACATCATTTACCTTTCTTCACATTGGGACTTGTAGAATTAGTGAATTACTACACTCACTATGTTGGGCCAATGCTGTAGTGACACATTTCTATGTTTTAATTTGGTTAAGAAGATCCAGAACAGAACACATCGGGGGAGGTTATCAAATTTTTTTAAGGAAATCTGAAACCTTGGCTTCCTGTCTGGTTCATTGGGTCATGGCCACACATACAAAAAAAAAAAAAATAGATGAAGTTTTGCCACAGGATTTGGTATTCCAGAAACAAAATGGTGAGCGTTTTTCACCCACGGAAACCAATGCCTTGTTGAAGCAAGCCTTAGTTTGCAAGTGCATCACTCATGAAGGTTATAGTTCCTACTTTTTTAGAATAGGGAAGGTGTCTGATTTAGTTAAGGATGGACAATCGGTGGAGCTGATGAAACACACAGGTAGATGGAAGTTAGATGCTTTTCTAAGTTACATTAGATGGTTGTATTTTATATGTCCCTTTTTACGTCCATGCCTGCTGTTTGCCATAGACCACTCCTTCATCTGCAGAGCAGCCTCCAGAGAATATATCATACAGTGACCTAATGGATTTGAATCTTGGCCTTGAGTCTGCTCATTGGACAGTAGAATGGCTAAGGTTCCCAATTCTTTTGTTTTTATTTGTTGCCATCTATAGAGAAATGTCTTATCTTAAACAGGTTACCTGATGCTCTAATAATTTGTATGGGTGGCAATGACCACTGTTATACACAAAAATGGCAAAAATGGATTTTTGTCAATAGAATTTTAGTTGCTTTAGCCATTTTATGCCTGCCAGAGATTCCTATTGACACTCATAGACTGGTCATCCATCTTACCAAGATTTTTATGGAGTGGTGCCAGATCAAATTTACTTGTTTTTTTTTTTGAACTGTAGAATAGCCATGGCAGTTGAGCAGTTTGGTTTCTTTGGAACAGAGTATCCTGATCTGGTAAACTGGACCCAGATTTTATTCACTTGAATGACCTTGGCTATGATTTATTTAATTTTCAGTTAGCTTTTCATGATCAGGATAATTTATTAATAAAAAAAAAAAAAAAAGCAAAACTTTCAGTAATTCAAATACTTGAGTTCTCAAGGTACAGCTGGTTTGGAAAAGGGGAGGCAGGCTTTCATCCTTTCATCTTCCCCTTGCTGTTCTGAATAGTACACAGAGAGTTGTTGTATTCTCCAGTCGGTGGAGAATATGGGTAGGCAAACTCAATATTCATGCTGGCACCAAGGAGAGACTATGTACACCACCTGGTCATAAGGATGAGCTGATACATCACATGGTCGTAAAGGTGAGCAGGCTAGAGCAGGTATGTGTGGGAGAGCTAACTGGCATAAACTGAAACTGTTCATTTTCATGTTATATTTACAGTTTGCAGTTTGATATTTTAATGTCATCCGTTTGCTAATTTTTTGTATTTGTTTTCTTCAATAAATCATTCACAATGCATGGGTTTTGTATTTGGCCTTTCCTGGGAAAGGAAGGCCTTTTTGTTAACAACTGAAATCTAAAACAGAATATGCCATATTTTTCTGATATAATTCAACAAGTAGACTCTGAGTATTAAACACAACTGTATGCTGATCATTTGACAATCTGGAGTCGATATGGGGAAAATATTATGAACATTAAGAAAAACAAAGTAATAAAGTAGCTTACTGGAAGTATAATGAGGGATAATTGTTTTATAAACAGGATGGAGAGTTGTGGAGGTAGCAATGTGATATGAGACCACTCTGTAAGAACTGGTCAGATGGGTGGCTTATTTATAAAGATGTCTATCAGAAGAATATATTATTGGAAAGAAGTTGTAAAAGAGTACAGGATAGTTTTCAATGTGTTTGATAAAAAATGTACAGGATCAATATGAGAAAGCAGTCCAGTCAGAATGTCTCATTCTCAGCCTCCAACTGTAACCAGGCTAAACAACTTCTGAAAAGCTGACTACAACCTCCAAAGGGAGGGTATCAGTAGCTTCACACCACTGACCCCTCGGATGATGCGACAACTATGCTGAACAGTACGCCTGTACAGTATATAAGCACATGTACAACTGCATGGACTCAGCCATACCCAACAGA
Source organism: Protopterus annectens (assembly GCF_019279795.1). Lineage (NCBI taxonomy): Eukaryota > Metazoa > Chordata > Ceratodontiformes > Protopteridae > Protopterus > Protopterus annectens. The sequence continues at coordinate 241,397,066 of NC_056730.1, read as the reverse complement.
ACTAAATCCTGCTCCTCAAGGAAATACAAACGTGTCTGGTGGACATCCTCTATCAACAGGCTTTACAACAAAAGGAAGAAATGGCTGTCCAAGGGTCAAAAAGGAACAAATTCCAAACTTGAAAAACTCAGTCCTTAGTCACAAAAAACAAATTAGATCACTAGTGAAAACTTCCAAAGCCAGTTATGCATTGAAACTAGCCTCCAAAACAAAGGGAAACCACACAGCCTTCTTCAATAACATCAGAACCCCCATAAAGAATCTCAGGTTTGTTCCAAATTAGTACTTAATGGTACCACTTACACTGATCCTGTTGACTTAGCCAACCTGCTAGCAGATAGGTTCAGCACAAACATTACCCCTATCACCCCAAAAGGCCCATTCCACATCCCCAATACTTGTCCCACATCTCACATCTCTATAGATCAAGTGTTAAAGACCCTATCCAAGGCAGAGAACACAACTTCCATGGGAAGTGATAGTATCCCAGACTGTATTCTGTATCATCTCCAGCAAGAACTAGCATTGCCATTGAGCACCCTATTCAACCACAGCCTAAGTATAAGCGGCATTCCAGCAGAGCGGAGAACTGCTATTGTCATCCCCTTGCACAAAGGTGGTGAAACTACTGACCCTGAAAACTATCGTTCCATTAGCCAAGGCCCTGGATGAGGGAAAGTCAGTACATACAGCTTACCTTGACTTGGCCAAGGCCTTTGATACAATTCCCACTCAGGCATCCTATGAAAACACAACTTGGTGTAAATCCCTATCTCATCAGATGGAAAGCCAACTGGCTCACCAATAGGACCCACAAGGTCAAAATAGATGCCTCCACCTTTGACAGCAGACCTGTCACTAGTGGTGTTCCCCAGGGATCTGTATTGGGGCCTCTACCGTTTGGCATCTACTTCTCAGAAGCCCAGGCAAAGAAAAAGTCCTGTGACTGGCCAGGTCACACTGTATGGTGGAGACTGACAGGTCTAACTGTATGTTGGGTGCTGCCTTTGACTTCCCAAATAATGTTAACATTCTGCAAGAGGGTCTCACAGCAACAAATGACTGGTTCCAAAATCATGGCCTTAAGTTCTCACAGCAACAAATGACTGGTGCCAAAATCATGGCCTTAAGTTAAATGCAAAAAAATGTATTATCATACCATTTGGCAAAAACCCTGCTGATTACCACATCAACAGCAACCCCCTAACACACAACGTGTGTGAGAGACCTGGGTACTCAGGTTGACAACAATGTCACATTCGACCATCATGTAGCGGCAGTGGTCAGAAAAGCCTTTTACTTGGCTGATTTCATATGTAAAGGGATTGCATTCAGAAAAAAGGACGTTATTACCTCTCTGTACTCCTCCCTCATTAGGCCAATAACTGAGTATAATGCCCCATTTGATATGTACCTCTACAAAACACTTGCACCAACTGGAAAGCTACAGAAATACCTCACAAAGAGAATCCATGGCCTCCAACACCTGTCCTATGCATAAAGACTCAAATCACTATCACTCCACTTGGTATCACACAGATTGCTCAGAGGTGATCTGTGTCTTGCCTACAAGGCAATATCAGACCCTGCCCTACTAGAGATGCTCCATGTCCATAAGTCTAACTCCTCATACATTACCCCATAAAAGGGCCTAAATCTAATATGCAACATCAACAAAACCTGCTGGAGAGACAGGTTTGTCTCCCAGAGGCTGCCTTGTCTCTGGAATAAACTTCCAATACATGTCCGAGTACCTTGTTGACCCTCTTGAAGCACAACCTTGATGAGTGGATGGGAAGCTACACATTTGTCCCAGGGGTTCCCCCTGTTTCTCTCATTGACAGAGGCAACAGGTGTTGACTGAAGTTTCTTTTTTTGGGGATAAACTCTTGGCTGGGCTTGTAAGGGCCCCAGGACCATTAGCCTAGTAACCTCTGATGATCCTATGATCCTATGAAGCATAACAATGATGAAAGATGTGCTGTGGAAAAGGAGACTGGTAGATAAACAGTGGAAGATGACATTAATCCATTATTAAGTAGTAAGGTGATGAAAGAAGAATTATTGATGTGGTGTATTAAAGATATAGCAGGGAATTAGTATTATTAAAAAAGGAACTTCTGACAGGTGTACTGGAATTTGTACATGAACTGCACATAGCATTTAGTAACTTATGTGAAAACTAAAATAGAAGGTTAGGACAGTATAAGTGGAGAATAAAGAGAGGTTAGATCAGCCTTTTTCAAGGTAGAAATTAGACATCACATTAAAGACCATTAAAAAGTGTATGACCATTTGTTGGAAGGAAACCAGTTATAATTTTTATATATGACCACTGAGAACAGAGACGTTTTCTTAAATTATTGAATGGATGGTGTGCAGAGGAAATACTAGGCAGGAGAATTATTGCTTCTGTTTTGAGATATATTTATAAAGGCAACTATATACAAAATTAGGCTTTATAAAGTTACTATAAGTGTGCTATAAAGATTATAACATTGTAATGAAAGCATTATGGATATGATTAGTGATCATACTGAAGGATGTTATAAAAAATAAAAACAAATGTATATATGGAAATCTTCTAAAGCATATATAATTCTGCCACTATGAACAAATTCTAGGGAAGCCTTTTTTAGAGAAGGGATGTTAGAAGTTTCTAATATGTTTAAGACTTTTGGATCAGATATCAATCTGGCATTTTTGAGGTATTTTGACTCCCCATAGTTGACTCTCTGCTGCTTCCCAAGTCTTTCCTTGTTTATCACATCTAGTAACATCAAGTAACCACCATTAGATTAACTCTAAATGATCATTGCTGTCAGTGAAAAATAGAGGCTTCCTGTGGCAGTGATATATTGCTGCTAAGAAGTATCTTTTTCCATTAACTTACCACTACCCTGCTCTGTGTACCTATACCATCCCAGGGAAAGGTATGTTATGGGTTACACTGATGTACCATCCATACCTCAGCATGAAACACAGCCACAGCTTTGCCACCCTTACACACCATCAAAATACAGACCCCCGCTATGAAGCGCCCAAGGTGCTACATGAACTCATGTTGCCTAGGCCATACTCAGGGTTTTATCCCTCTCTGTCACCTGCGCAATCTTAGTCATTTGGCCCTTTGGCTGTATTTTGTTATGATGGTTTAGGCATGTGTTTATACATTTTTGTAACTGATTATATGAAAATTCAGTGATTTTCCTTTCAGTTAATCAGTGGTTTGTGGATGGTACGGTCAGGAAAAGAGAACTCAAGCAAGGATGCTCACTGAATGATGTGTTGCTTTCTTTGGTGTTGAACCATGCATTATGTGACTGTAAGAGTAGATTGCAATTAGGAAAGCAGAATATAGACTGACAAGTAATGTAGAGGGTTAGGACTATGAACTATTAGTGAGCAACTTCTTGTAGCACAAGGTTTGATACCCTCATCCTTCACTTCCCTACTATGTGATCTTTATCAAGTTGGTCCAAAGTATGCTACTGAGGTATGGCTCCAGAGTCAAAGAAAAAACGAAGTATATAAAAGCTCTCCACAGTACTGCCTTTATTCAAGCACAAGCGCTTTCACACATAGCTTCAT
>NC_056730.1:241265975-241388475 GCF_019279795.1 Protopterus annectens | reverse complement strand
CGTGTTAGGATAATACCTTTCTTTTTAGGATAATACTTTTCTTTTTGACACCCTCTGTCCATAAGGGAAATATGGCAGACCAAGGGTAAAATAATTGTCAAGGCTTTGCTTAAACAGAGATGAACTCTGTTTTACATAGATGTGGAATATATTCCATAGTCTGGGATCCTTTTGGACATACATCTATCTTTCCTACAAGTTATATTTGTGTCAGAAGTGAAGTTCAGATCCCTGGATCTAGTGTTTCTGGTGCTGTTTTTTCACATGAGCAATAGATCTATCAGTGCTGTGTCTGAGAAAGCCCTATAAGCTAGGCGAAGATCCCCTCTCAGTAGCCTGTAGGAGACTGAATACAGAGACAGAGCCTTTAGGCAATCAGTATAGAACGGGCTATTCATGCCCTAAATTTTACTTTTAAGAAGCCTTTGTGGGGTTTCCAACTCTTGCAAATATCTGAGTATGTACATGCCAAAGGGAGGACTGTACTCAGTGAGAGGTCTGAGAAGGGCCAAGTACAGTGGTACTATAGCTTTCTTGGACCTCAATACCATTCCCTTATCTATAAGTTGGGCACCGTGGAATGATTTTCTTACTATCTTAACTAAATTTTACTTTACGGCCAGATTGCTGTCTGCAGATGTTCCCAGATCCCTTACTACTGGGTTGTCTCTAAGGGATATTTAATCAATGGAGTAATTAACTTAGGTTGACAGTTTCCCAAAGGGCATTATAATGTTTTGTTGGCATTGAGTTTTAGGCTATGGCTTTGGCACCAATTATTTGTTTGTGTTAAAACCTCTTGCATGAGGATGGTGTCTTGGGAGGAATGTGTAACAGCTCCCAATTTACAGTAATCTGTAAACCTGGTGAGACAGAAGCCTTGGACATTACCCTTGACTTCTAAGAAGTAGATGCCAAACAGGCATAGGCTCAGCAAAAAGCCATGGGTACTCCATTGAAGACTGGTCTGTCGATGCAGGTGATCTAACTGATCTTGACTTCTTGGGTCCTATCTGTGATCCAGCTGGCAATCCAATACGTTATGTAGGGATTTATGCCTCGTTCAGAGAGTTTGTCAACAATTCCTGATTTGGGTATTGTATTGAATGTCTTGGCTAAGTCAAGATACACAGTATGCACTGTTTTACCCTCATCCATTGTCTTGTTTACTCTCTTAAAGAAGTCTACCTGGTTAAGTAGACAGTCTTCTCTTAAAAAGCCAGATTGGAATGGGTCCAGTTTCTTTAGGTTGCCACTGTGCTTATTTATTATTTCCATAACAATTCATTCCATGGCTTTGCATAATATGCTTGTTAGATTGATGGGTTTCTAGTTCCCTGTGTCAGCTGATGATGTGCCCTTGTGGAAGAGAATGACTGTTGCAGTCCTCTATTTACTTGGAATGCAACCTATTTTGAGGCGGCAGTTGAAGAGTGTCCTAAATGGTCCTGTCTGCTCATGTTTTAAACTGTTCAGGAGGCAACAAAAGATGTTGTCAGGAGTCACATAGGTGGCATTTTTGGCTTTAGAGTGTTCTGCCAGCACCTCATCCCTGTTAATAGTTTAGGGAAGTATGTTGGAGTGGATTTCACCTGGAGGAGCTGGGGGAAGGGGAGGGTGCAGTTTACGCTGAATTTATCACACAGTAGATTTGCTTTGTCACCCTGATTAGTGAAGATGGTACCTTTCACTGCCAGTTCAGCACACTGCTTTGCATTACCTTTAACATTCAGGACACAGCTGAAGAAGGCCTTGTGACTGTCTTTCACCTGCAAGACTATCCTGCCTCATAGTTGGCCTTATCGAACTTAATTAAACCTCTTAGTTTCTTGTTTAGTTGTATAAGAGTGCACCTCTCTTTAAGGAAATTGCTCTCCCTGATTTGGACCATGTGTTTTTTCTTTTATCATATACCCTGTTTAGGTGAGGATTCTATCAGTGCGGTTTGTTTTTAGTGTTTGGTTTGGATTTACTTCTGGTAGGTATGGCAACCTCTACGTAGACACTCACATTTGTATAAGGGACTAAATGAATAATTTTGAATATGCTGCTGTAGTCTTGGGGTTAGGGGGAATCTTGAATTTTGACAAACTCTCACTTAATAGGATGTAGTCTGCCTTAGAATAGTTCATTACTGTTACTGACTTAATTGGTTGATTTTTACTTCAAAGGAGGCAGGTTTGGTATCAGATATCAATAATGAGAACATGACATGGGGGTGTGGGTGTGGGAATGAAACTCTCCCATATTAATGAATACCAGACCCAGTATGTTTGATCCACTGATTGGAGCATGCACTAACTGTTTCAAGGTGTTTGTGTTACTAAAGTCCAGGAAGTGTTATGCCTATGAGTTTAAGGCAGTGCAAGTCTACAGAAGGGTAGTTAAAGTCACCCATGAATGGTTTGATGAAAAGTACCTCTAGTAGGTATGGGTAAGTGTTGTGAGACTCTAGGGGCACAGATGGTGACCTGTAGCTATCAACAATATGGTGACAGACCTTATCTATAGTGACCTGCAAAGGGATGAGCTCCATATTATCATTCTCTTTAACCAAACTGGAGGTATATTTGTTGCTAATGTAGATCAAGACACCTTCATCTTTGGTCCCAGTCTGGGTTGCTGTTGGTCTAAATGTAGGGAAGGCACTGTACCCTTTCACTGTTGGAGTGTGTTCTATGGCTTTAAGCCAAGTCTTGGTCATGACTGAGGAAGGCTTAAAGGGTATGGAGTGTTTTTTTTTTTTTTTTTGTTTGTTTAGGCTCCTAGCACTGAGCAGTAAAACATTAAGGTTGCTTGTAGAGTTTTTGACTATGTTAGTACTTTTGTCATTTTAGTATTGGATAAAAAAGGCTTTAAGGGAATGAATAATGTTTAAGCCAATATCCAAAAGTCTAAGGTGAACAGGTACAAACTATCCTTGGCAAAGTAATGTGCTCTGTTGACCATGTTCTATCATGCTGACAAATATTTGATCCACTTGAAGTGATTTCAGAAACTAAGTGAATTATTAAAATCAGTCATTTATTTTGATACTGTGGCATCATCCTTGGTGAAGGTAGAATGTTGCTCATTGCAAGGCTAATACCTATCTGTGACACGTATTCTGATTCTAAGTTTCTTTTCATATAATCCAGTGAGGTGTATCTCAGGTCATTTATACCCACATGGACTTTGACATACTCATATTGGTACCTGGGGTGCAGTGACCTGAGTACAGACATGATGTTTTGGATCCCGGCTCCAGATAGGCAACTAACCTTTATCTTCTCCTTGTCTAACCTGGTGAGAAAACATCTGTGTGTGTCACACAATAGAGTCCCCGTAACAATATATAGTATAAGGTAAAGTATATGTTTGCCTTATGGAATTTCCTCTTGTGGAAACATTAGGTGTAGGCTTATGTGAGATGTGTGTTTTAGTGAATGCTGAAGAACAGTGTTGTTCTTAGGTTTTTCAGGTCATTAAGATTTGAGAGGTTATTTTTAAGTGCCCTGGCGTAAGGCAATCTATGTATGTGGTGAGCAATAATTGTGAGAGATATAGTTACCTCCAAGGAAGTTATGCATTTTTATCACTGACATACTGTGTTATTTTCTTTAATGATTAAATGATTGTCTGAGGACATGCAACAATTGTTGCATTGCCTTTGGATGCCCAAATCTACCAAGCTGGCCACAGAGACATTAGGAAACTGCATATCTATATTGCTGACCGTGTAATAGATTAGGTTGTTTAGGAATAGGACCGAGCTTTAGCAGGGGCTCCTAGGGTACTTTCTGGGGTTAAAGGCTAGATGTTATATAGTACTAGGATATGATAGTGTTATTTATTATACAAACTAATTTCTTGGGTTAAGGGCAAGATGTTAGAGACATGATTGACAGACCACGATGCTTTGCAGAGATGGTCTGCATCTGTCTCCCTTGGGCTTCAGGCTTCTGGCAAAGGCTCTTGCTTCCCTTTTTTAGGCAATGCCATGAGGTCAAAACTACCAACATGAACATTTCATCAAAATGGAAATTAAAGGTCATGCTGCTAAATGCTAGGAGTCTAAACATGAAACTGCACTCATTGCAAGCATTCTTAACCCTGGAAGATGCTGACACTTGGGCAGTCACAGAAACCTGATCCAAAGCTGCGTAGAGCACTCCAGCCATACCAGGTTACTCATCCTGTCATACATTCAGTCCCCAAACAGTGGGCAGCAAAGCAAAATGACATGGAGTTGCAATTTATATTAAAGACATACACACCTCCAGGCTGGTATAACAGTATGATGCACAAGAGAAATTCCAGGTGCAGTTAACCATTGACAAGACCCCTATTCAAATTATAGCTAGCTACAGGTCACCAACTTTGACTCCACTTATCTGGACCTCTTTGAATCTATCAAGATTCAACCCTTCACTCTAATCCTGGGTGACTTTAACTATACAACCATAGATTGGAAGAACTACTCATGCCAAAACACAAATGTCCAGAGATTCCTTGATTTTGTCAATGCAAATGTTTTGGATAAACTGGTTGACACGCCCACAAGAGGTGATAATATCTTGGTCTTGGTATTAATCAACATGAGTTACCACTGCAGCATTCCTACAGTCATCCTCCCTGGTAAGATCCAGATGCAAAGCAGTCACTTTCGAAGTCATGATATCCCCCACCCCCAAATTAACAGAGATTTGCTTTAAAACTTCATATCTATATATATTTTTCAAGAAGTTGATTTTTTTTATTGAGTTATTTTGTGAGAGAGGTTATCCTAAAAATTAATTAGTTTTGATTAGTAATGAAATTTGTAAAATAAGATAGTCACATTATTCCCCAATTTTGATTAATGGCCGAATTTCAAGGAAAAATGCAGTTAATAAGAAGAGCATAGTCAGTGAATATATGTTTAACACAAGACATGACTACACTTGTGCTTTCCCTTTGCCTATAAGTATAGATAGCACAAAAATAAAGAATATTATTTTACAAAACTGGAAGATTTTGGAAGAGAACAGTGATTTAATTAAAATTATTGGAGAACGACCAGAATTTGTTTTTAAAATAACAGGTAACTTTATTAGAACACAATTTTTTGTGTGAACATTTTATTTACAGTAGTTGCTGGTATGTATTCTTACTGTCCTTGTAGGTATTGTCGCTTTATAAATAACAGTAACAGTATTAGTTTTAAACACTTAGGAAATTAAGTTATTAATTCTATTAACAGGTTGAGTTGTAAAAGTGAAAACATTGTTTATTTTGCACTATGTAGTACATGTTCTCAATTTTATGTAGGAAAAAGCTATAGGAAATTGAGAATGAGAATATGTGAACATAATATTGCAATTAAAAAGGCTGATTTAAGGAATTCTTTAGTGAAACACAATTCAAATGGTATGGGGTATAGAAAATATTTTATGTGCTTGAACAGGATAGCTCACTTAGTTTTGTCACTGGGTGCAACAAAGTGTTGGAAGTTTGTGAACTAGTCTAGCAAACTATGCTTAAAGCAGATAGTTTTCTTGGGCTCAACAAAATGTATAATGTTAAATGTTTACTTAAATATAGAAGTACATGTGGTATTTCAAATTTGTATAAATAAATTTACAATGATAATTTAACATAGATGAATTATTTAAATATTGTTTTTATATCCTTCAATATTTTTAGTAGGGGTATTTTTGATTATTATAGAGATTGTATTACATTGGTTTTATGAATGAAATTGAATACAAGAAGTTATATCATCTTTAGTTTAGGCAGGATGCTTTTACTATCTTTTGTTTTATTGGCTCATTTGTTTTAGGTGGTAATATATGTAATATTTATGTAGGATATATTATTATTGTTAATTTATTCTGAGGAAGTTACAGTGATAAATAAAACATAACGAAAGTGCTAAATTTTTATTTTCCATTTGTGGACTACACTTTCTTTTCAGTTCTGTTTCCACCACTTTTTTTGCATTTTGGTGGTTTACCTTGCTTCCAGGCATTCTTTATAGGTGATGGAATGAAGAATTACAGGAGAGTATACAGAGAAAGAGGTAGGCGAAGAAGAAGTGGGACTGTCAGAGAGATGAAGAAAGTAGACAAGAGTGTATAAGGAGATGAGATGCATGGCAAAGAGAGAGGTGGTGAAGGCTAAGGATAAGGCGTATAAAGAGTTGTATGAAAGGTTGGACACTAAGGAGGGAGAAAAGGACCTGTACTGATTGGATAGACAGAGGGACCGAGCTAGTAAATATGTGCAGCAGGTAAGGCTGTTAAAGGATAATGAGGGAAATGTACTCACAAGCGAGGAGAGTGCGTTGAGCAGATGGAAAGAGTACTTTGAGGGACTGATGAATGAAGAGAATGAAAAGGAGAGAAGGTTGGATGATGTGCAGATAGTGAATCATGAAGTGCAGTGGATTAGCAAGGAGGAAGTAAGGATAGCTATGAAGAGGATGAAGAATGGAAGCATGGAGGTGTTTAGGTGAAGTGGCAGTGGAGTTTTTAACTAGATTGTTTAATGAAATCTTAGAAAGTGAGAGGATGCCTGAGGAATGGAGAAAAGGTGTTTTGGTACCGATTTTTAAGAATAGGGGTGATGTGCAGAGCTGTAGTAACTACAGAGGGATTAAATTGATCAGGCACAGCATGAAGTTATGGGAAAGAGTAGTGGAAGCTAGGTTAAGAAGTGAGGAGATGATTAGTGATCAGCAGTATAGTTTCATGCCAGGAAAGAGCACTACAGATATGATGTTTGCTCTGAGAGTGTTGATGGAGAAGTACAGAAAAGGTCAGAAGGAGATGCATTGTGTCTTTGTGGACTTAGAGAAAGCATATGATAGGGTGCCTAGAGAGGAGTTGTGGTATTGTATGAGGAAGTCGGGAGTGCCAGAGAAGAATGTAAGAGTGGTACAGGATATGTACGAGGGTAGTGTGAAAGTGGTGAGGTCTGTGGTGGGAGTGACAGATGCGTTTAAGGTGGAGGTGGGATTACATGAAGGATTAACTCTGAGCCCTTTCTTATTTGCAATGGTGATGGACAGGTTGACAGACGAGATCAGACAGGAGTCCCCGTGGACTATGATGTTTGCAGATGACATTGTGCTCTGTAGTGAGAGTAGAGAACAGGTGGAGGAGACCCTGGAGAGGTGGAGGTATACTCTAGAGAGAAGAGGAATTAAGGTCAGCAGGACAAAGACAGAATATGTGTGTGTGAATAAGAGGGAGGATAGAGGATTGGTGAGGATGCAGGTAGTAGAGGTGGCGAAGGTGGATGAGTTTAAATACTTGGGATCAACAGTTCAGAGTAATGGTGAGTGTGGAAGAGAGGTGAAGAAGAGAGCACAGGCAGGATGGAGTGGGTGAAGAAGAGTGTCAGGAGTGATTTGGGACAGACGAGTACCAGTAAGAGTGAAAGGGAAGGTCTACAAGAGGGTAGTGAGACAAGCTATGTTATATGGGGTGGAGACAGTGGCATTGACAAAAAGGCAGGAGTCAGAGCATGATGTGGCAGAGTTGAAGATGTTAAGATTTGCACTGGGTGTGACAAGGATGTACAGGATTAGGAATAAGTATATTAGAGGGTCAGCCCAGGTTGGAAGGCTTGGAGACAAAGCCAGAGAGGCAAGATTATGTTAGTTTGGCCAAGTGCTGAGGTGGGATGCAGAGTATATTGGGAAAAAGATGCTAAGGATGAAGCTGCCAGGTAGCAGGAAAAGAGGAAGGCTTAAGATAAGGTTTATGGATGTGGTGAGAGAGGACATACAGGTGGTTAGTTTGAAAGAGCAAGATGCAGAGGACAGGAAGAAATGGAAACAGTTGATCCACTGTGGCGACCCTTAACGGGAGCAGCCAAAAGAAGAAGAAGAATACATATATATAGATATAGATATATGTGTGTGTGTGTGTGTGTGTGTGTGTGTGTGTGTGTGTGTGTGTGTGTGTGTGTGTGTGTGTGTGTGTGTGTGTGTGTGTGTGTGTGTGTGCATATACATATATGCCTATTCTTTCCAATAGATTAAAGCTATGCGCTCTATACTTAATAAGGACCAAACAAGGTATATAATTAAATGACAATCCCGCGATAATATTAAAATAATAGTTACATTGATTGAGTATGTAAATACAAATAATAACATCAATGCTATAATTGGCCTAGAATTGGAATACACCTTTATGACAATATTTTTTTTGTTTATGGCACTTATAACTGATGGATTCCCTGAAAGAAACATGATTATGGTATTATCTCAAATGTATATCAATTCCAGGTCATCTGTCAGAACAGGTTATTTTTATTACAAGCGATAAGTATTTAAAAGGGTACTAAACAAGATTATCCTTCATCTTCCTTATTAATTAATTTGGCTTTTGATTATTTTTGCAATTTTTGAAAGACAAAAAGAAAAGGTAAAACATCCAGATGTAATGCCTAGAAATCAATTTAAAATACAATTACTTGTAGATGTCATGTTATTGGGAGCATTTGACATTAGCATTAATACCAACCGTTCAGAAAACAATAACTGAATTGAAGTTTAATAAAAAAAAGCTATTATACTGATCAATCACTAATAATCAATCAAAATCTGTAATGAAAATCAACAGTGATATTTAGATTGGAATAAAATATATTAAATACTTAAGTTTTGACAATTTGCTTATTATATAAAAATACTATAACAATTCATCATGAAAATGTTTTAAATGATATTTTGTCCACTACATAAAAAATGAAATAAATGTTTTTTTCCACATTTGAAGATAGAGTTCCATTGATTAACATGCCACTTCTTCAGAAGGAGCTTTGTGTTATTCCAGTTTTCTCTTTAGATCCACAGAAATACATTAAAAAAACCTAATACATTATTAGCGTGGTGCTTTTGTGGGGGGTCATGGTATAATAAAACTTTCAGGCTACCCAAATTAACAGAGATTTGCTTTAAAACTTCATATCAGATTCTGGGATGGGGGATAAGATTTCCACAAACTAAATCCTACTCAGTAACTTCATTATTTAAAATTGTCACTGAAGTTATTTTATTTTTAAAGCCTTTTATTACATTTCATTGATTGAGCAGACTTACATGAAATGTCACTCTTAAACCTACTGAGTTGATTCCTTGGTCAGAATATTTTAAATAAAAAAACATAATGTCCTCAAATAAAATTATAAGTGTATTTATTCTGAACCCAGATGGTTGGATATTAGTATAAAACATTAGAATACAATTACAAAAATAATTGAAAGGATTACACATGAATGAAGACAAAAACCTTTCTCAATTTACAGAGTACATCTTACTAATGGTTAGCTTAGCAATACAAACTGATTTTGCATTTGAATAAAAAGTAGAACAAAATTATTAGAGTTACATTGATAGCTTATCATGTATAGGTGTAAGTAAGAATAAAAAAAACATTCAATATTAAAATCTTTTTTTCTTGGAAATGTAAACATAGATGCTTTTATCTCATGCAAGATTAGCAAAATGTATATCTTATAAAACTATAAATGTTGGTGATATGAAAAAATGGTAAGGGCAGATTGTGAACATGTGTCTTACTACTGTGAGAGTAGTGTATTTTTCTAGTCAAAGGTTGAAGAGTTTATCAAAGCATTATTGTATCATAAATGTTATGTAAATACATGGTTAATTGTGTTTAATTTTCCAATACCTAGCCGTATCTTGAAACAGCAGTATGCATTATTAGGGACTCTATTGGTGATTGCTAGGAACACAATCACAAGAATATGGAAAAGTAGCAAATATCATATATCCCAAGATTTTTCCCAACTTTTAACTGCAACATGATTGGAAGACATGGATATAATCACTATGAATGTCAAAGTGAATCCTTCAAACTATGCTTTCTATACTAAGTTAAAATTGTTCTTTGATAATTATAACAAAGAAATGTAAGAGAAATGGATGATAGGGAGTTAATAGGTATACATTCTAGGAGACCATTATGGAACCTAATTCATATTGCTAATTGCCACAAAGAACTGTCTGGTTAAGTGAATTACTGAAGGTCAGATAGGAAGCAAATGGAGGTGGACAGATTCAAGTCTTGTACCTTGGCACATGAAGCAGATCATTAACAAGTCAGAGCTTTAGTCTTCTGCACTAATTGCCATATCTGTAATTAGATTAGTTGTTTATAGAATGATTGTTAAGATAATAACATTTTCAAATGTTTATTGAAAAATGTTATGTAAATAGTTTTTGTTGTTCAAATGTGCCTTTTTAAATGCTGTCTTTCATTTTTAAAATTAATGAAAATTCACCTAAAAAAGAGGTGCATGACAAAATATATATTTTTTCAGATATAAGATTAACATAGTGTTTTATTTCAATAATACTTATCTGACACATTTGTAACATTTCCTTAATTTGAGGACATCTTAGCTGGTCATAAGGAATTAGGCATCTTGTGATTTGTTGACCTTTGCAATCAAAAGAAGTCACAACTGAGCCCATAATCCATCACCTGCATGTTTTGGGGTAATTTGAACAAAGAAATATCACCTTCAGCTTATAAATAAAGATCTTACAGTGGGTGCAGAAGCATATCTTGTTTTAGGCTGTGGACATGAGTCTGAAGAATGCATTTCCTACTGTATTATCTGTCTTTTCCATTATAGGAAACTAGACCACATGATTGAATGTATGGCAGTGGTGCACTGTCTGTGGTGGCATAAAGACCACATGATTGAATGTATGGCAGTGGTGCACTGTCTGTGGTGGCATAAAGACCACATGATTGAATGTATGGCAGTGGTGCACTGTCTGTGGTGGCATAAAGACCACATGATTGAATGTATGGCAGTGGTGCACTGTCTGTGGTGGCATAAAGACCACATGATTGAATGTATGGCAGTGGTGCACTGTCTGTGATGGCATAAAGACCACATGATTGAATGCATGGCAGTGGTGCACTGTCTGTGGTGGCATAAAAGGTAATTCTGCTTACTGGGTTTGAATAACCCATAAGAAGGAAATGCTTTTGTAGAAATATAACAATAAAATTAATATAAGAACAGCATACGGCAGATGTGGTTACAAACTCACATCTACTGAGGAAGCATTAAATGAAACAGTTGACCATGTAGTATATACTGATCACTTAGTTTAACTTTTTGATGGACTGTTCTGTATGAAGGTACATGTCAGGGAGGAGTAAAGGCGGTTTTTATACTTGCAAGAAAAAAAATACATTTTCAGTAACTTATTGTAGGGGTCAAAAATGTTAGTCTCTTTTCTGTGCAAACATGACTGATTTGTTTAAGTGTGTTAATTTTAGGGAATTGTTTTCTCAAGTTAGGTACATATGTTTGAGCAGGCATATGGAAAGCTATGTTTGATAGCATGTAGGAAGTCTGGTGACTGAGTGATTAATTTATTAATTTATATTTGCTAACCAGATCACTGATCCAGTCTGGATCTTTTACAAACTCAGCCTTCTAGTATTGTCTGGTCTAGAGACTTGCCTATTGTCACCCAGTAGGCAAATGGACTTTGCAGAAAATAAAGCCTGATGATATTGTTTACATACCTTAAGAGATTAGAAGTGAGTGAATTACTATGCATTTTAAAACACATTTAACAGGTCAGTGGACAAAGTGAGAAGCTTTATTGCTGCATTAAGAATGCTATAAGAAATAGAACATACTATTGAATCACCAGGAAGTAAAATAATGAGAAAATGGTGGAACCAGCCTATCTGAAAGCAGGCAAGTTAGAGGGTAGGTGATAACTGACAAGAACAAAGGAAGTAGGAATGAGGAAAACAAGCAAGTAAAGATTCTACAAAAAATGCAACAATGCTTATCTGGCTGAATGGTATAGCCAAAATAAACAGTTGGGGGAGGCAGGACAAGTGTAATTATTTCAATGTGTAAGGAGATATGTTGAAAATAGGACACATTTTACTACTGAAAGGAAGGGGTTAATTATGCTGCAGATTAGGCAAATATACTGAATATGTTTTTCATCGCTGAGATGAGGAGTCAGGATGGTTGCATGGACATAGCCTCTTGTTGACAAGGCAGAACTGGAAGAAAAAGCCATTCTAAGATAGGTGTAGCACTGAAAAGGAAAAATTAATTCCTGTAAGTTTTTATTTATTTACTTACAGTATGTGTTTGCTTATTTGATAAATAACAACATGGCTACTCCAAACCTGCAAATATATATCATGCACAAACTTCCATATGTAAGTGAAGGCGTGTGTGTGTGTGTGTGTGTGTGTGTGTGTGTGTGTGTGTGTGTGTGTGTGTGTGTGTGTGTGTGTGTGTGTGTGTGTGTGTGTGTGTTTGTTTGAATGTGTGTGTGTTTAACATAGATTAGAATTTAGTGACTTCAGGAAGATCTTTTATTTTATTCTTCACAAGAAATTTATTTTGAAATTAAGCATTTTAGTACAATTCTGTACCAGGCAATGTCAGGACCGAGAAAATATTAAAATCAATACTAACATTTGAAAACATTTTAATTGCAAAAGACCCTATCAACAAAGCGCAGAAAGTTTTAGACATCTTTGTTGCTGAAGTCGTTCTCCCCTGTATCCCTCAGTATAGTGGTTCTGCTCCAACATCCCCACTCACTTTGCAGGTTATCTCTGAAGTTACAGAAACTTAGTGAACAAAGAACCATCTCAAAACAAACAAGTGTACTTTTATAGGTTCATGGATTCATGGGTAGCTACTAGACTAGTTGTCCTTGTGGATGATTTTTCAGCCTTGCCAATTTTTCTTTTTGTGCTCAAAATAACCTATCCCATTTGGTTATAGAATTGCCTTACCAATTCAGTGGTTGATAATTATATATTATCCCTAATGAGAATAACTAGGATAGATAATTTGAGGGGACCCATACATGGGATAAAGCATTTAGGATATGTCTCTGTCCATCAGTAGCACAGAGGGCAGTTTTTCAGGGAATTTTCTGTTTTCCATCAATAGGTCTAAGTTGGGCTTGAATATAATATAATATATAATAGGGAGTCCATTCCACAGCACCAGAATCCTCTGTGAGATATACCTGTCCATCCAAACTGATCCATTGATGTTGCAGAAGAGTTTTGACTTGCTAATGTGCAGTTAGTCCATCACTAATGGGTCAGAGGATGCCTTGTATGCCAGACACAAGTTGCCTCTTAGTAGTCTGCAGGATACCAAGTGTAGTGACAGGGCTTTGAATTGGTCCATGTAGAACATGTAGTTTAGACCATGTATCCTTTTAGTAAGGTATATATGTGGGTTTTACAGTTGTTGCAAGTGTCTGGACAGATACATGCCAAGGGTGTCATTTGTATTAAATGGCTGGCCTATGAGGGCTGAGTAAAGGGGGACAGTGACATCCCTAGATCTAAATGCAGTCTCTTTGTTTATAAGCTGTGAAATCTAGAACGACTTCCTTACAATTGACACATGTTAGTCAAAAGTTAGGTCACTGTTCACAAAATTTGCAAATCCTAACCAGCGTAGTCAACTGTTATGGGTGTATTGTCAATGTGTTAGTTCTCTGGGGTATATGACGTCCCAAAAGATACAATAAAGCATTTTTTGGCATTTAGTTTCAATCCATGATTTTTGTGCAGTTTTTATCTTTCCTTTTACATTGAGCATGTCAAGCTTTTACATATCATTTTCATCAGTCATTGCTGTTTTTGCAATTGACCCTATCATATGTCTCAACCTATAAGCACAAGGAGTCTGGATAAGACTAGAAATAATGGTGGAGGGTACAATGGCCTCAAATCATATTTCATGTATTACTCATAAACTTAGAAAGTTTCTAAAAAATATTAGGTTTGTATTAACATATATTTTCTTTTTTCCTCTCAATTTTTTTTTATTTTTCAAATACATTTGAACAAATTCCACAGTATTTATACATAACATCTTAAATAACTATGTACACTATTTACATTAGCCTGACACTACAACAGATCTTATTGTATGCAGTTACTTTATAGGTATGTCCAATCCATTATCAGAGTATCTGATCAATTATTGTATAGTGTAAATCAACAATAAGACTTTTCCTCGAGGGTTGTTAATTCTTAGTAAGTTAATTTCCAATAATGCTGTTGTCTTCAGTAGGCTGTAGAAGCCTTCCAAAGTTGGTATTGTGTTTGTATTCCACCTTCTTGTTATACACTTCCTTGAAATTGCAAGTATAGTCCATACTAGATGCATGTTTGACTTATTCAAATGAGGACCTTCATTCACATTTAATAATAAAAGAGCATTAGTTAAATAAAATGATCCATTAAATAAAGCTTGTAGAAAGTTATTAATACCATTCCGAAAGGGCTTAATTTTAACACAATCAAAGAAAATGTGGTTCTAATTTGCATTGTGTACTTGCTCACATCTCCAACATATTCCTTTCATGGAAGAACAAATGTTATTGATTCTATCTGGGGTTAAGAATGCTCTGTGAAAGCATTTCCAATTAAAAACTTTCCAGTATTGTATAAAGGATGTATATTTTATCCATAAAAATATATTTGTTTTAATATCTTCACTTAACTGTATTGAGTGTCCTTTTGTTATATATTTCCAATATGAGGTTTTGGGTGCTGTTTTATAGTTTATCAATATTTTATAAAATTTTGAAATACTGTTTCCTATGTCAAAGTCATTATATATGATTTCATATATGTATTTCTTAAATTTTGGTATTTCTTTAAATGAAGAATTGTTAATTATTCTACTTAAATCTTGTGAATATAACATAATACTCTGTAAAGCTACCCAGTCCTGTTGTGGAATTTTGTATGTTGTTTTTACTACTTGCATATCTAAAACTTAGTTCTTTGATACATTGGAGCCAGCAAACAAATTCTTTCTGTTTCCAGGAATTAATAATTTATATATTTTATGTGGAAAGTTCTTTGCGACTATAAATGGTGTTAAAAGATCAAACCAGATTTTTAAATCTATATTTGCATTAATAATTTTCCTAAATGAGTCAATGTGATAATTAATCATACAAGTTTAGTGGGTTCAGTTATGTTATATTGCATACTAATACATAAAATATGCCATGACAAATTGTTTTTATTTATTTGAATTTTTTTTGTAAATCAAATTCATGTATTGATATTGCAGCAAGTAATTCTTTCCAATTTGCAGAGTAATTTGGACTTATCCAATCTGAGATTGTTTTAGATATTGATGCTTTTATATATGTTTCTATATCAGGAAAGTTTAATCCTCCCTGTTTCCATGGTTTGATATGATGTATTAAATCTATTCTGTTTATTTTGGGAAGCTATAAAAAATTTATCAGGCATGAATTTATTTCTTTAAGTATATTCATTTCTGGTAACAGTTATATTGACACGGCTATATATAGGATCTTGGGCACTAAAATCATTTGTATTAACTGTAGTCTATCTTCAAATATTAATATTATTTTGTTCCATTTTTCCACAGATATTTTAATTGTATTGATGATATTATTGTAGTTTTTTGAGACTAATTCATTATCCTTGCATAACTCAATTCCTAGATATTTTCAGTTAGATTCTTGTTTCCCAATGATGTCATTCTCTTTAGTCT
Organism: Protopterus annectens; assembly: GCF_019279795.1. NCBI lineage: Eukaryota > Metazoa > Chordata > Ceratodontiformes > Protopteridae > Protopterus > Protopterus annectens. The sequence continues at coordinate 241,372,911 of NC_056730.1, read as the reverse complement.
GCAGTTCTTTTTTTTTTTTTATTTAAAAATAAAAATTTTTATTTTGATTTATTGAAATTTGTCAATTAATATATTTAATTCTTCTAATGTCTCTTTTGTATTAGATCATGTTAGTAATATGTCATCAGCAATAGCATTACTTTAAAATTGTATTGTTCATAGACATCTGTTCCTTTTATTTGTATATTGTTACAAATTGAATCTGCCAGTATTTCAATAGCCAGAGCTAATAGAATCAGTGACATGGGGCATCCTTGTTTAGTGCCTTTTGTTATATGTATAGATTCAGAGGTAAAAGGACCTAATTTGACATACGCTAAATTATTTGTATACGTATTCTTTAAGAGATGAACAAAGAATGCAGGGAATTCAAATAGCATTAGGATTTGAATAAATAGTCCAAATTTAGGGAATCAAAGGCTTTCTCTATATCAAAGCCAATTATGAGTGTTTCTTTTTTTTTTTATTAACATAATTTATAAGAGAAATTATCCTTTTAATATTGTCAAGTGTGTGTCTATAATATATAAATCTAGTTTGATCATTATTTATTGTTTTGGATAGTGGTATTTTCATAATATTAGTTAATATTGTCATAAATATCTTATAATCATTGTTTAATAATGATATAGGTCTATATGAGGTACAGAGGTTTGGGGATTTGTTTTCCTTTAGGATTGGTGTGATTAAGGAATATCTCCAAGAGGGGTGGTTTTAAGCTTGTGACTGAATTTCTAATAGAGTTTTATGGAAGAGGGATGGCATCTTTGAATGAAAAAGTTTATATATTTCCATAATTATGCCATCTATACCTGGAGATCTATTATTTTTACCCTATTTTATTGTATCTTTAATTTCTTTGTAGGATATGGCTGTTTGCAGATCTAGTTTGAATTTTTGTGGTATTTTTATATTAGAATATTTTTCCTCTAGATTTAATTGAGTGATATGTATATTTTCTTTTTGGAAATATTCCATATAGTGATTTCTATAGGCATCAAGAATGTCACCTCTATCCAAGACATGTTTCCCCCTCTCTTTTTATGGAAGATAATTTTAATGTTATTAGCTTTTGATTGTATTTTAATTCTTGTGGATAAATTATGTAGATATTTGGGAGAAGTGGCCAAGGTATTACTTAGTTTTTCTAGAGCTAAACTAGTTTTATGTGATGGAATTTCATTGTATTTATTGTTTAATATTTCTACTTTCTTTTTCATCTCCAAATGATTTTGATTTTTTTCAGCTTTTACTGTCACAAGTTTGGATTGTACATCTAATAATTCAGAATCCCATTATCTGATTTTTTTATATCGTTAGGATTTTACCATATATGTAAGCTTTTAATGAGTCCCATATAATTATTTTATTTATCTCTGTGGTGTAATTCATATATAAGAAGAACTGCAATTCAGTTAATAACCAGTGTTTGAACTCTTTAATTTTAGTTATATATGCCTGAATTCTGGAGTTAAAAATTAATGGTTTGCACCCATTTTGAAGTTTTAGTATTAATGAATTGTGGTCTGAAATGGGGCAGGGAGTGATTGAGAAATTAATGATTTTAGAGTGTAAGTCATGGGCAGCAAATATTTTATCTATTCTAGTTTGGGTACCAAATATGTGATCTTGATGGGAAAACAACAAAGATTTATCTTCTTTAAATGTGAAAGTATCTACAAGATGAAATGATTCTACCCACTTGTTTAAAGCTTTTAATACAGCAGATGCACACAGCAGTCTTTTATTTGTAGTTACAGAAATATCAAATATAGAGTTAAAATTTCCTCCTAATATTAAGTTGCCTTTATAATTATTGGAAATGAAATCCAAGTGTTTTTAACAGTTCCTGTTCTAATGACTGGGAACCAGTGTAGAATGGCTAAGGTCCATATTATGTTATTATATTTAACTATTACTAATGCCATAAGGCTTTATTTATCTTCATACTTATAAATGATTTCTGGGTTAATCATATTTGTTTTCCATAAAATTGTTACCCCTTTTGTTTTTGTCTTATTAGTGGATTGCAACAATGGCATATATTTGTATGTGGATTTCATTTGTAATTGTCATTTGTTTTGAAATGAGTTTCTTGAAGAAAGACAATTTGTGCTTTGTTCAGTTTTAAAATTTTCAGTAGATTTGATCTTTTGCTAGGATTGTTTAAGCCATTAGTATGTAAAGATAATAAAGTTAAATCCATCGCAGGTTATTTAGACTATGTATTTTTTTTTTATTGTGACTATTAAACATTTTCCTCTGATAACTATAAAGTATATGTTTGATCTTTTAAAGGGCATTCTCAGTTTTATACTTTGAGTGTTTACCAATAAAGTAATGTTTTGGTCAGACATACTAAAAATGTTTTTTTGTGAAATAACAAATTTAAATTAAGAAATGTTAACAAAACTAATATCCACACTAGCCATGGAATGAAAATCATTTCTAATATGATGGATAAACCTACGTCCATCAGATTATCATTCATACCTTGACAATCCAGAACATCTGAGCTCCATAAATTGAATTATCATATGGAGAATATTTGTAATAGGAATAAACAATGTTTATATTATTTTGAACAGATATAGTATAGTACTACTGTAGATTAGACAGAATTATAATACAATATAAATGTCTACTTATTGTATAAGCAATTAATATTTACATGAAAGACAGATGACAAGTAATTACATCATAGGAAAATAGGATGTATCATATATAAAACCTCAGTAAAAGATTATAGTACGCAGTTATTTAACATATTAACCCTTACTGATGAAGTCTTTCAAAACTTATTATTTAATATAAATAGATGGTAATAATATCTGTACCTAATGTTTATAATACAGTGTATTTTACTGGATATATCAGAAGTTATGTTTCATTGTTTGCCAGCATTTATGTAATCACTTTGCTGCTAAGTTACTTAAAGCATCAAGTTTGTTTTATGTATACATTGATGAAAGGTAGTGCATTTTAATTAGCAGTGCATCCCTCCCCCCTTCCATTTCCTACACATAAGGATTTGTGGTACTTATGTATTAACACAACCACCAGTCGTCACCACGCTTTCTCGCCAGCTCCTTACATGCTCCACAGTGTATGCAGCCTAACCATGGAATAATCATGCAAACAAAATCCCTCTTAGCATAATATTAATCTAAGTAATGAAATGAGTAGCCAAGCAACATATTACTACAACCACGTTAATTATGATATTGAGTCAATCGTTTTTCACCACACTCTATGCTCCCTGATCAAAATTAAAATCCACACAGCATGCAACAGGCTTGTCTTTACTAAATCATATCGCTCATTCAAACAAAATCTCTCCTAGTGTAATTTATTATTTATTTATTTATTTTACATTTGTTGACTGGAATGTCTGACTGAGTCAAAGCCCTTTTTTCAGCAGAGACCCAGGGAGAAAAGCTCCAGTAAATAGATATAACGTTTTGTCATTATTACAGGTATTATACAGGTGGGATAAGGCAATCAGCTAGCAGACTACAAGAGCATTTTTGAGAATATACAGATTACATTTTGTCATAAATACTAGTATTATATATAGAAAAATGTAAAAAAACAGGTAGATCATAGTCAGAGCATTTTTAAAAGTAGTAGTTAGTATAAAAGAGCAACATAGGATTAGAATGTTAGTTTTACAAATAAATCAAACAGGAGCAATAAAAGTATCAGAGAGAGGGGAAAGCTATTGATTAGTGGAGTTAAATTGAGGGTTTTCAAGGTGGGTTTGAGCATTGGCAGATCCATTTCCTGTTGAAATATTATTTTAGAGTTAGTTTAAATTGTTTGGGATGTGTCAGTGTTCAAATTTCGAAGGGAAGTTTGTTCTATTTGATAGAGGAGTGGTAGCAGTATAGGCTACACCCTGCTTTAGATTTTGGCCTATAGATTTTTAAGAGGACATTGGAATAAAAATTTTGATCCAAACTCTGACTTTCATATACATGCTTTTGGACTGTTTCTGTGTCTTCCCCTAGACTATATCTTTTAACAGTCGAACCAACTTAGATCGATGAAATGTTATGCAAAATAATAAATAACTCCCATCTTAGTTAAATAAATACTGTGGGAGCAAGGATATATCTTACACAATCCTACTTAGTTCTGTTATATAAATAAAATGTTGCTGAAAATATGTGCTTGTGAAAATACAGATAACAGGTTAGCAAGAAGGCATGGTTGTGATAATAACAGGCTGCCGAGAAAGTGTGGTTGCGATAATACGTAAGTACCGGATTTTCATATCTGTCATTTCTTATTATAAAATGAGTGAAATTATAGGTTAAAAACAAATTCACTTATTATGATTAATGATTACAAGTTCCCTTTTTCCATATTCCTAAATTGCCGTTTTATGGCATATACTGAAAGTTTTTAAATTTAAATGGCAACATTCTATTTTGTATAATCAGCGAAGGTTAAACTGAGTGATTATTGTCAATTTAATACCATTTGTTCAGAATGTGATTGTTACATTCTATGACATTCCTAGTTCAGGCTACTATTGTTTCCCTTGAACAACTTTGTCAGTTGATGTCATGTATAAAACATTAGTTACCTTTGTAACAGCTTAAGTATTATGTGTGGTCAAAATGGGTTACAAAACCACAATTCAAGTTAAAGCAATTATATGACTTGTTATGCACATTCACTTATATGAGAAAATCATCATGCTTCCCCTTGATGTTCAATATAGTGTATGTCATTTATGACAAGTTAAAACAGTAGTGTTAGTAAACACAAGCCCATGTTATTATACTGAGTGCCTATTGTCAATTTAATACTATTTGTTCAGAATATGAGTGTTACATTCTGTGACATTTCAAGTTCAAGCTTCTATTGTTTCTCTTGAACAACTTTGTCAGTTTGATGTCATGTATAAAACATTAGTTACTTTGGTAACTGCTTAAGTATTATATATGGCCAAGATGGATTAAAAAACTACAATTCAAGTTAAAGCAATTACATGACTTGTTATGCATATTTACTTATATAAGAAAATCATCATGCTTCCCCTTCATGGTCAATGTAGTGTATGTCATTTATGACAAGTTAAGACAGTAGTGTTATTATACACAAGCTCATGTTATTAAATCCTATCTTTAATATCTAATTTCAGCAGACTGCTTCATCTTATATGAAGATTATATATTTTATGAATAGATTTACTAAAATCATACATTACAAAAGTATTGTGTGTGCTTTTTTTTTTTTTTTTGGCTGTTGCTCAGTTATTTGAGAGACCACAGTCTGCAATGCTTATTCTTATTATTAGCTCCTTCCAAGCATGTTTATTAAGTTTATAGACTTTAAATTATGAGACCCTTCTAGTTTCTTATTTGTTATAAGTATATTTCCATCCTTGCATACACACATATTAGTACTTCAAGCACGGGCAACAATGCCCATCCAGTTTTGTCAGAATACCAATCACTAGTTCATGTGGTGTGTTTCCAGGCTGTTCTTAAAATATCCAAACCAATATTTGTTCTTTTCCATTTACCAGCCTGTTCCATGCAGTGGCCACTCTGCTAGTGAACCACTCAACACACCTTCCATTCCCACAGATATTTAAATGAAAGAAATCTCATGACTCTCTAGCACTTCCCGGCAACCCCAAACACCCCCAGAATCAGCTAACCCCATATGCCCAACATGTCTGATCAAGCTCACCTCCCACACCATTGCAAAGGGTACTGCACAAGACCAAGTGCTCATAGTCTTTCACAATAACTCAGACTTCAACTCTTATGTAAGCCCTTAATGTGTTTGGACCAAAATAAATATAAAATTGCGCTTATTATTATTTTTTTTATGTATTTACTTTTTTATCAAGAATCAACTTAATGAGCTAAACAAAGTGTTGGGAGACCATCAATATGTGTACATGTGGTTTAAAATAGCCCTTGTATTATATATATATTTTTTTAACCCAAAAACGTCATTGCCAAAAATCATCTTGGAGGCTCCTCAGAGCTGTTAAGCATTATCATCACTCTGTCTCCGTTACCACAGCAACCTGGGAATGTCTGCTTCTGTTAGTGTGTCTGTGTACTGCATACCAAAGGCTTGTGATGCACCTGAAGCAAAGCTTCACTTCACTGCAACTTCAAGCCTAAATTATTTCCCTTTTAGCGAGGCAGCAACCAGGAAAAGAATGGAGAGGAAACAGATAAAAAAAAAAACCTCCCAACAAGTCGCCACAACAAGAGATAATACATTCTTCCAGCCTTAACACCTCTCACTCAGCAGATGTATAAACAAACTATTCTCTGCCAAACATCCCAAATCACAGTTTTATCCATCCCCTTAACATATATTTTCTGAAGAATAATTTGTCTGAATCTGATATAATTCTTGAATAATTTGCAACAAAACAACATGCTTCGTTTGGAGCAGACTAAAAATATCAGTCAAACATCTGGACATTCTGCAAAAATCTGGACAGCTGAGAGGTATAGGCACTGTATAGCACCAGCATTTGAAAAGATTTTTTTAAAGACACATCATACTGTAAGTGGCAATAGAATGAAACACAAGCAACTGTAGCATTCATTGAAGCAAAATGATATGATAATGGGGGCTGATTAATTTGGCCAAAATAAGATGATACCAGTTTGTTTAACCTCATTAATTGCTGTGATTTTCCACAAAGTGCTGTGATTAAGTTTGTTCATATGCATTATTTTCAACTGCATGGACTAAAACTTCAAGCATACATCTGGGCTGTAGTCATGGCCCTTCAGACCTATTTAACTCATGCTAGACACTAACCAAGCTGTTAAAGCTATATTATTTTTTTATTTGCTCCAGTAATCTCACACCCTTTAACCATCAAGCTTACCATCTCTGATTTCCTATGGTCAATATTTTTGGGGAGTTTGAAATTACTTGGTGCTTGGCATGTGCAGGTTGCTGTCATGTATGTCATTTCTGAAATGTAGGTCAGTTTGATTATTTGGATTTTAGTATTGGGGTGCTGCAAGTAAGGAGCAAAAACATTTTTCTCTTGCTGTGTTCTCCTTGTCTATGGCTGTATGATAATGGAGTTAGTATATCTAACAGGGTGTCAGGGCAAGACTCCCAGTGGGATGCACTGGGGGGAGGGCTTGACTCAGGCAAAAAATACTTAATTAGTCTTTCATTGACACTGATGTTATTTCAGCAAAGGCACAAATTTCGGTATATGTTCTGTTATTCATAAAAAAAGTGCACTCTCATAGTTAGCCCTTCAAAAGAGACACGTTTTAGGGACCCTAAAGGGGATGTCTGGGAAACTCAGGAAGCAGCGCAGGTGCTTTAGATTTTTTGTTAAGATTTGTCCTATTTATCATGCATTAGTCAACTGCCATAACATGATAAAATTGCATGCTAATGACATCAACATTGGTTCTGCTACCACTCTCATTAGACATTTTCAAAGAGAGATCAGCAGCAGATTGTGGGGACAATAGACAGATAACAGGATATAAAATAGAAAAGTGCAAGGCTATGTATCTCTGTAGAAAAATCCATAGAAAACATATGTGGATTGATCTAGGTAGGAAAGAGACACAATACTAATGAGCTCAGGTGCAGGGAGAACAAGCAATGCTGCAAGGCTAAGCTTAATGGTGTCCATGTGTGAGTGCGTGTGTGTGTGTGTGCGTGCGTGTGTGTGTGTGCGTGTGTGTGTGTGTGTGTGTGTGTGTGTGTGTGTGTGTGTGTGTGTGTGTGTGTGTGTGTGTGTGTGTGTGTGTGTGTGTGTGTGTGTGTGTGTGTGTGTGTGTGTGTGTGTGTGTGTGCTGGATCACTGAAGCAAAAAAAAAAAATTCACTATAGCTTTCAAATGTTATACTAAATTCTTGGATAGTGCCTGGCATGATTTAATAGGTCTGAAGGGCCACATCTACAACCCTGATGTAAAAGATTGAAAAGATTGCCAGAGGTCACTTTGTCAAAACTTATGAGGACCCTACAAATATACTTTTTTGCTTCTTGAGGACTGCAAGCACTTTAAATGTGAAGTCAGTCTGTGTAGTTTCAGTGTCATGTTTTTTGGGGTTTCTTTTTTGCTCTTCTTTACTAAAATCACATAGAAAGGACAAGAATGGAAGTAGATTGTAATGCTGCAGATCTGTACCCACAAAATGTTTATTTAATATATACTAGCACTCCTCCATCCATCTGGAAAAACATGAAGCAGTATATAATGGACTACATATGAATAACTGTGCCATCTCTGTGAGTGGGTTTGGTGTAGTGGTTAAGGTCTTTACCTCATGAATACGAAGTACAGGGTTGGATTCTTGGATTCTGACTTTGGTAAATTTTTCGAGGCATAAAATGGACCCTTAAGGGCAGTTAGCCTAGTATTCACCAATGAACAAGCGCAATCACTCCTTAAACATTTTATATGTACTCTCCTATTCAAGAAAGATGCCACAATGCCAACAGACAATGATCATAGGATCATAAATAGTTGCTAGGCTATTGGCCCGGAGGCCCTTACAAGCCTAGCCAAGAATTTAGCCCATGTTTTGACAAGTCAGCACTTGATGCCCCTGTCCAGCAGGAACACAGGTGGAATCCCAGAGGTGTATTTTCTGTTCCCCATCCAGTTATCCAGTTGTGCTTAAAAAGGGTTAATGAGGTACTCTGCTTGACATGGAGAGGGAGTCTATTCTATAGAAGGGGGAGTCTCTGGGACACAAATCTGTCCCGGCAACAAGTTCTGTTGATGTCACAGACCAGGTTGAGGTCATGGGTGCAGGTTACGTGAGTGGAGCTTGCCTTGCGGATATGCAGCAGTCCTATAAAGGCTGGGTCTGAGATTGCTTTGTATACCAGACAGAGGTTACCTCTGAGGAGTCGGTATGACATTGAGTAGATGGACAGGATCTTTAGCCTATCTGTGTAGGGTAGATGTTTGAGGCCCTGGATTCTCCTGGTGAGGAATCTTTGTGGTCGCTCCAGCTGCTGCATGTGCTTTGTGAAGTACATGCTGAAAGTGGCATTGTACTCAATAATGGATCTTATAAGGGAAGAATACATGGATGTCATGACCTCCTTGTCCCTGGATGAGATACCCTTACTAATGTGGTGGGCCACTTAAAAAAGTTTCCGTACAATGGAGGCAATATGGTGGTCAAAAGTCAGTTTGCTATCAATCTGGGTGCCTAAGTACCTCACAGCTGATTGCATGCTTAGGACCTTCTTATTAATGTGATACTTTTAGGAACTTCAATCTCCCCAAAGAGGAGGATGATGCATTTTTTTGAAATTCAGTCTGAGGCCTTGTTTCTGGATGTCATTTGTTTGGGTGAGACCCTCTTGGAAGGTGGCCACATCACTAGGGGAATTAATGACAGTGCTCAGCTTGCAGTCATCTGCAAACTTGGTCAGCCAGAGCCCACTGGTTTTGGCCTGTACCTCAGAAAAGTATATCACAAACAACCAATCCCTGGGGTACGCATCATGGGTCTACTGCTTGAGGTGATTTCCCCTATTTTGACTAGGTGAGTTCTATCCATGAGCCAGTTTGCTACCCATCTGGTAACAATAGGATAGATGCTTAGTTGAGAGAGTTTATCTATTATACCTGAGTGGGGAATAGTTTCAAAGGCTTTGGCCAAGTGAAGCTAGACAGTGTTCACTGTGTTCCCTCATCCATGGCTTTGCTGACTGTCTCAAAGAAGTCGACCAAATTTAACAGGCATGACCTTCCCTTGATGAAACCAAACTGTGTGGGATCGAGTGTTAAAAGGATGCCAATGTCCTTGCTAATGATATCCATGATAATCCATTCCATGGCCTTACATATCAGGCTAGTCAGGTTGATGCGTCTATAATTTCCTAGATTGGTGAACACTCCACCTTTGTGCAAAGGGATGACAGTGTCTGTCCTATACTCAGCTTGGATGAAGCCAATACTCAGGCTTTAGATGAATAGGGTGCCTAATGCTGCTGCAGGTTCCTGCCTGAGTTCATATAAGATGCAGAAAACACCAGGAAGGACCCTGTTGACCAGAGATGGTAGAGTCAAATATACAGACCAGATACATGAATTTGACCTAGATTTCATCTTTATTATACAGACTTCTTCAGAATATGAACTTGTTAGTAGTTTGGATTGGTGTCTTCATATAGGATGCAGTCTGGGATATTATCTTGTCCCACGGAGGCTGTATTTTTTGCCATTGAAAGGGCAGTGATGACTTGCTCCCTAGAGATAAGGGGAGGGGGCAGGTGCATGGGATGTTCTGATTTACTGATGGGGGACATAGGGGTGAAGTTTGCACTGAACCTGTCTGCCAGTAAGTTGACTATATTTATGGTGTTTGTGTATGTGGTGTCTTTGGCCACCAGTTCTGAGCAGATCTGAGTGTTTCCTTTGAGATTGTGGACATATGTGAAGAAGGCCTTATGATTGTCTTTAGTAGATGTGACTAGTTTGGACTCAAAGTTTGCTTGTTCAGGCTAAGGAGAGCTTGCTTCCAATTAGGCACCTGCTCCTTCTTGGTCCTGGACAGCAATTTCTTTTCCTTTTATTATATAGTTATTTATTGCAGATGTCCACCAGACAGGTTTACTCTTCCTTGAGGAGGAGCATTTTTCCTGTCGGGTACTGCTAATTCCACACAGCAATACAAATGCTTGTATACTATTTTGGTGCACGTTTGGACGTATGTGCCAGTTCCTGTGGAGGGGAGGTGGCTGTGAAGCTGTTTATACCTTCCCTCAGGAGGTTGTAATGAGCTTTGGAGAAGTTTTTTTGTTTAACCCTAGCTGTGGTTGGGGGGGGGGGGGGTCGGGCAAGATGGTGACTTCAAAAGTGACTGCTTTGTGGTCAGATCTTGCCAGGGAGGATGACACTGTAGGGAAGTTACAGTGGTTACTCTTGTCACTTAATACCAAGTTCAAGATATTATCACCTCTTATGGGGGTGTCAACCAGCTGGTCCAAGGCATCTGCATTGAAAGTCAAAGAATCTCTGGGCATTTGTGTTTTGGCATGAGTAGTTTTGCCAATCTATAGTTGGATAGTTAAAGATGCCCAGGATCAGCGTAAAGGGTTGAGTTTTGATAGATTCAAAGAGGACCAGATAGATGGAGTGGGCATCTTGAGTCAAAATTGGGTATCTGTAGATTGCTATGATTTGAATATGGTCTTGTAAATAGTTAACTACACCTGGAGTGTCTCCTGTGTGTCATACTGTTTGACTAGCCTGTAACTCCACCTCCTTTTGCTTTGCTTCCCACAGTTTGGGGGTCTGAATGTATGATAGGATGAGTAATCTGGTATGGCTGGTGTGCTCTCTGCAGCACTGAACCAGGTTTCTGTGACTGCACAAATGTCATCATCTTCCTCGGATAAGAATGCTTGCAATGAGTGCAGTTTAATGTTTAGCAGCATGACCTTTAATTAGCATTTTGATGAAATTTTCATGTTGGTATGTTTGCCTCATGGCATTGCCTACAAAAGGCACTATGGGGTAGGCAAAAGCCCTTGCCAGGAGCCTGAAGCCCATTAGATCTGTTGATCATGTCTTCCCAGACTGAAAGGTACAGGATCCCCTTGGAATGACACCAGAAACTAAGCCAATTGTTAAAATCAATCATTTTCTGTTTATATTGCGGCATCATTCTGGGTGATGGTAGAATTCTGCTTAAGTCTTGGAACATACCTGCCTAGGACACATATTCAACAAGCTCAATCATGTCTCTCTTCATATAGACCAGGGAGGTATGATTGATTTTAACAATTGGTTTAGATTCTGGTGTCAGTCCAATCGGGCACAATATATGATGGCCTGAGAAGACATAGTTGACAGACCACGCTGCTTTGCCAGGTGTAGTCTGCATTTATCCCCCCTAGGTTTTGGATATTGACAAAGACCTCTTCCACCCCCACTTGCCTTTTCTAGACAATGCCAAAATGATAAACCTCACTATTTAACTGAACCTACAAAGGAATATCTGAAGGTGGTACTGCTCAATGATAGAAGTCTTAACAATAAACTCTACTCCATGCATGCCTTCCTCTACCTGGAGGAAGTAGACATCAGTGTAGTAATGGACACATAGTTTAAAGTCACAGACAATACCCCAGCAGTGCAAGGTTATAATGCCTTTCACACCATTAGACCAGCTACTGCAAAGGCGTGACTAAAGGAGTATGAGTCTCAGTCTGTATTAAAACCAACCTCACATCCAGATTAAAGTGTATGACCCACTGGTTCTCATACATGTGTAAATCACCATAAACAGGGTCTTGTACCATATCCTTGTAACCTATTGGTCCCCCTCCATTTCCCAAGAAATGCATACTACCTATCTCAATATATTACCATCCCTCAATTTTCAACCCAATACAATATTCATTGGGAATCTCAATTACCCCTCTATGGATTGAGAATCCTATTCCCAGTGATTACCAAACGTTGTTAATACCAACATCCTGGAACAGTTTGCCTATTCTCCTATATTGGGTACAAGCATCCTTGATATTGTATTCATGAACATAGGGGCCTGATGTTCCTCATTCAATGTAATGTCTCCACTCATCAGATCTGACCATAAGGCAGTATTGCTTGACATAACAATTAAATATGGGGATCCAGCAAAACCAAAAACCTGTAGGAAGTATTCTAAGGCTAAAATCTCTTAACGAAGCATCAACTTGTCTAAATTCCGAGTACCCCCCAAACCCAGTAAAAACCATAGCATATGCTGAACTGTTTACAAAATCTCTTTACAGCCATATAAGTAACAGTTTAGAGCGAGAGGTGCCCACTCATATCTATAATAAGACAAACTCAAGAGACAAGTGTCCTTAGTGGAAACACCATATCAATCGGTTATATAACAAAAGAAAAAAGTATCTTGGCCAAGCTTAAGAGGAACAAAGACATGTATGCTAAAAGCCCACCGACCAATCTAAACAGGCAGTTAAGAGGATTAATTAATATTTCAAAGATAAACTTTGAAGAAAAATAGCTTTTCAGGCAAAGGACCACCACAAAGCTTTTTACAGCTATGTCCATAACCTCAGAGGAAATATGCAACAATGTGCTGAACTTATTGTGAGTGGCACCACCCACACCGAACCAGAGTCCATTGCCAAATTTTGGCTGGCAGACTCAACTCACATTTCTTCCCCATCTCCCACAACAGTCCAAAGGAAATTCCCCATATCACAATTCTCCCAACAATTACTAGGTAACAGGTCATCAATACACTTTCCAAGGCAAAAATAACTGCATCAATGGACCTTGATAATATCCCAGGATGCTTAATAAATAGTATGAAACATTTCCTCTCTGGTCCACTTGAATTACTTTTCAACAGGAGCTTACAGTCAGGTTTTGTGCCCAAGTAACAGAAGATGGCTACAGTCATTCATGTGCACAAAGGAAGCTGAACCACTGATCCGGGTAACTATAGGCCCATATGTTTGACCAGCCTCATGGAGAGAAAGAATCATCATGGACATGATAAATGATGACATGAGTAACCTGCAATCATTGGAAACTTCACAGTTCAGCCTTGTTAAAGGAAGATCATGCCTACTAAATCTGTTGGACTTTTTTGAGAGGATCACCAAATTGTTGGATGAAGGCAAGACTCTGTTCACAGCTTACCTTGACCTGGCCAAGGCTTTTGATACAATACCCCATTCAGGCATTATAGACAAGCTCATTAATTTGTGTATAAACCCTTTTATCATCCACTAGATAACCAACTGACTTACTGATAGGACCCAGGACATCAAAATAGGAGAGGCCTCCTCAACCAAGAAGCCAGTCACTAGCAGAGTTCTCCAGGTCCTGATACTGGGCTCACTCATTTTTCACATCTATTTCTCTGAAATGGAAGCAAATGCTGAAGGCTTATGGTTGACTAAGTTTGAAGATGATTGCAAGCTGGGGCTCATCACTGACTCCCCTGCAGACACTAGCATTCTTAAAAAAGCCCCATTTGTTAAGAAATGAATAGTTGAACCCTTTGAGAAGTCAACCATTTTAGCTAGTTACAATGTTGATAGTATGCACGTAAAAGTCTACTCAGTGGTCAGGGATCTGGTTGCACACGTACACAGTATTCTTACCTTTGACCACCATGTGGCCACAGTGGTGAAGTAATCCTTTTATGTTGCACAACTTATAAGTAACAACATGGTATCTAGGTCCAAAGAGGTCATTATCCCACTGTTTCTGCCCTTACCACACTAATCACAGAGTAAAATGCTTCCTTCGGTATGTACCTGACCAGGCATATGTAGCAACTAGAGTGACTCCAGAGGTACATTATAATAAAATACAAGGTGTAACAAACCTGCTTTACACATAGTGCCTTAAAGCCCTTTCCTTCTACTCCGTCTCCTATAGATTGCTGAGGGATGATTTACTCCTGGCTTACAAAGCGTCCCCAAACCCCACACTTATGAATCTCCTGCATACTCATAAGTCTAACAGTACTAGAAATATAATGTCTAGGGACCTGAATTTTTTCTGTGACTTAAACAGAACATCCTGGAGAGATAAATAAGTGCCCCAGAGACTTCCCCTCTTCCAGAACTGGCTTCCCATCCATGTGAGGCTTAGTTCATCTTTTACCCAGTTTAAGCACAACCTAGACCATTGGATGGAGAAGAGAAAATTTACACCAGGCCTGGCACCCATGTCCCTTATGGATAGAGGTAAATTATAAATGCCTGGCCCTCAGTGTCCTATTAAGGTTAATAGGCTCATAAGTTTATAGGATGTTACTAGGCTAATGGCCTGAAGGGCTTTACAAGCCTAGCCATGTAATACCCATGTTCCATAACTGACCATTGTTAGATGGTTCCACAATTGACCATTGTTAAATAGTTTGATTGTTTGCAGAGTGAATCTATGATCAGCACCAGCTGCCCATGTCCATGAGGGACATAGGTGCCACCCCAGAGGTGAATTTAGAATCTCCCATCCAGTTGTCCAGGTTGCATTTAAATAGGGTCATTGGGGAGCTCTGCTTAATGTGAACTGGGAGTTTATTCCAGAGTAGAGGCAGTCTCTGGGAGACATATCTGTCTCTCCAGCATGTTTTGTTTAAGTCACAGACCAGGTTGAGATCTCTGGAGCAAGTGACTCTTGCCCCATTTGATTTGTGGACATGCAGCACTTCCATTAGTGCAGAGTCAAAGACTGATCTGTAGGCCAGGCACAGGTTGTCTCTCAGCAGCCTGTAGGATACATAATACAGCAAAGGAGCTTTCCGTCCTTCCATGTAGGTCATGTTTTGGAGTCCCTGAATTAATTTGGATATGAACCTCTGTGGTCTCTCCATCTGCTGCAGGTATCTGTTGAGGTACATGCAAAAGGGAGGATTGTACTCTATTAGTGCTCTGATGAGGGTGGACTACAGAGGAGTTATAACATCCTGCAATGCCCTTACTTATGAGGTGTGCAATGTAAAAGACTTTCCTTACCACTGTGGACACATGGTGATCAACGTTTAAACTGTTATCAACTTATGTTCCCAAGTCACACACCAATAGGTTTGAGCTTAGGGGGGGGTGCTGCTTATATTGTAATTTGCAGGGGCTACCTCTTTGCCAAAGGAGACAACAATGCACTTTTTTGCATTTAATTTTAGACCATGGCTTTGGAACCAATTATTTGTCTGTATTAACAGCTAATGTAATATGCTAATATCTTTAGGAGACTCAATAGTTGCTTCCAGTTTGCAGTCATCTGCAAAGCTGGTAAGCCACAGGCCATCTACTTTCACCTAGACTTCCGAGAAACATATTCCAAACAGTAGAGAGATTGACACAGAACCTTGTGGTACCCCACTGGTAACTGTTCTACTGGTGGTGGTGGAATCCACAATTTTGACAGTATGGGTTCTGTCAGTGAGCCAGTTGGCTACCCATCTAGTGATGGATCCTTATTACTTTTTTGAAAGAACACAAGACTGAAATTGAAAAGATCAAGATGAGAAAATTGTAAGTTCAAAACAATGAACATTGACATTGACAAAACTAGAAACCACAAAACACCAACTGTGTATGTCAGACACCAGTTAAAGGTTCTGAATGGAGTTTGTATACCCAAACAAAAACAAGGTACTACATTTAAATACTTAATTTTGATAAAAAATGTCTTTTTCAATGCTTGTCAATGGAAATCACTGTACATTGAGAATCAGAAAATGTACCCTTTTCCCCACTGTAGTGCAATCTCAGAATTGGTACATATATATATATATATATATATATATATATATATATATATACATATAATGTGCAGGGGGTGTGGGGTAAGCCCCCCCTGCAAAAATATTGAAAAAATCTATATCTGTCTATTAAATTATGTATTTAAATGTAGTAGCTGATTTTTTCTGTGCCTGCAATCTCTGTTCACAGGTTCTGGCTGGTGTCTGACATAAGCAGTTGGATTTCACTGTTTTTAGTTTTAGCAATACAACGTTTTGCTGTTTTCAAATTATGATCTTCACTTCTTGATCATTTAAATTTCAGTTATCTGCTAATTTGATCTACTAAAGTAGATCCCTAATGACATATGGGTTAATCCCCAGCTGGCAAAGTTTCTTGATGATGCTTGAGTGGGGGTTTGTGTCGAAAGCCTTGGCTAAGTCATGATAGGAGGTATGTACCGCTCTGCTTTCTTCCAGGGCATCAGTGACATTCTTGAAGAAGTCTGCCAGTTTTAGAAAGCATGATCTACCCTTAATAAAGCTAAATGGGGTTGTGTTGAGAGTTTGAAGTTTGCCTGTATCCTTGTTGATAAGGTCCATGACGATTCATTCCATGGCCTTGCAGATAAGGCTGGTTAGGCTTATGGGTCTATAGTTCCCAGGGTCGGTTGATGAACCCCCTTTGTGCAAAGGGATTACAGCTGCTGTTCTCCACTCTGCTGGAACAAAGCCAGTGTTCAGGCTATGGTTAAAATTACCATAAAAGATATGGATACAAGACATTGTTATTCTTTCAGGAAAACTTGACTAGGCTTAGAAAAGCCCCCTTGGTCATTAGCGTAGTAACAATTTATGATTCTATGAATCTATGATGTGCAGTTTTAGTGATTTCAGTTTTAATATATTATCTTGCTCAGTAATTCATTTTATACATAAAACATAATCATGAAAACTCTTGGGCTAAAGACTGCACCTTACTATCTCTTGTGAAGTTATCTTCTTCAAAACAATAATGAGCAAAGAAAGTTTGCCAAGTCATTCAACTGCTTTATGATTCGACCTAGATATACAATATTGCATTCATTTCATAAATGTTTCTTTTCTAAAGAGTTGCTGACTATAGTTTTGAAAAAAAATATGTATTTCAGAGTGTAACACAGATATCTGTACCCAGTATTATGAATAATGTAAAGAATGCAGCACATAATGTTTATACTGCCATGTACTGCTATGATATCAGAATGATACAGACAAGAAGTCCCAAATTAAACATCACAGAATAAACAAATGCCCAAATGTCAGGGAGGTTATACTAATGCAAATGACAATGTATATGTGCCTCCAGTTTACTTGATAATACACACATGGAGTAATTGTAATGCTCTGCATATGGGGGGAAAACTTAATCTGCCAAATAACACTTTTGAATTCAATATCTACTGCTGCTGCATGCAAAGCTCTAAGCTGACTTGTGAGGTATATCTCAGTTTAATGAATGCAGTGACAAGACTATGACTTCCATTCTGGTCAAGCTTAGCCCATCCTTGAATGTACTATACTTAGCATTCAGATGTTGCTGAACAAATAAAGGCTGTGATAAGCATTTCTGTAGTGTTTTCTGCCTAAAATAGTTGCCAACCTCCCTAATGCCATCTTGTTTTTATACCTGTTGGCCCTGCAGTTGCCTGCACCTACTCTAAATTTGATCTTGGACACTCCTCCCAGTTTAGTGTCATTAGCTTATTCTAGCCAATACAGTGAAAACATCTGAGAAGGCCAACCCACTCAGTTTCTTTCCTTCTGTTCCTCCTTTCTCCCTTTCTTAAAAAAAAAAAATTGCCTGAATCTCCTTGTGTTCTTATTGTGCTTCTCAAACATTTTGGAAATATAGTACATATTTTAGTGCATTTATTAAAACTGTATTTGCTTAATATTGCTACAACTCAAGTGCTCTAGGTTGCACTGCATCTGAATTGTTTTAATGTTGTTTTAGCTGCTTTTATGTATATATATATATATATATATATATATATATATATATATATATATATATATATCTATATATATATATATATATCTATATTGACTTCAGAAGCTTGAATTAACAAAATCTCGAACTGCAAATAACCGAAACCAAAAGATGGAGTTTCGGAAACTCGAACTTCTGAAGCGAAACCAACAACAAAAAAAAAAGACAAACTTCATGTGCCCCCCACACCCCCCCTACTTAAATATACCAACTCCAAGATCGCGCTACAGTGGGGAAATGGGAAATCTCCCGTCTTGCGCTGTATGCGGAAGTGCAAAACGGGAGATTTCTCATTTCCTGTCAACACCGCAAAAAAAAATAAAACATTACGTACACACAGAGCATACAAGAATCCTTGCCTCTGTGTGCACACAATGTATTAAGGTAAGTAAACTCTTATTTTTAAACACTACACATATTCGATTTACTGAAATCTCAATCATATGGTCTCGACCATATGAAATTGAATTTCAGTAATTCGATATGAAGTGCTCCCCATATATATATATATATATATATATATATATATATATATATATATATATATATATCAATATATATATCTATAGGGCCGGATTTACGAAGGCTTGCACGGAGTGTAAAATGGCAGACAGGCAATATGTCTGCCGAGCGAATAGCCGGCAGGGGTGTGCATGAGAGCTTCTAAAGCTACTCTTGCATGGACAGTGTTATGGTATGCAAATTACCTCATTTGCTGCTGAAAGCTATGCAAATGAGGTAAATTTGCAATCCAGGAAACACTAAACTATCCATGTAACAGTAATGTTATCTGCAGAAATGTATTCCGTTGGTAACGGAGTACCGTTCTGCAAATAGCTAAACAGAGCTATGACAGCTCCAAATAAAGGATGCATTTAGTAGAGGAAGCATGCCAATGGCCAAATATAAAGCCATTGGCATTTGCAAATGTTGTAAATCCTTAAAATCCAGTGTTTTTTTTTCCCCGATCGCCGATGTTTAAGCATAGCGCATTGGCGCGCAAACATGCTGTGCTTTAAATAAAATGAAAAAAAGGGGAAAAATAGCCACAAATGTGCATTTTCACTAAAAAGCTTGTTCTGACATGCAGGTGAATGGCAGGCTGAAAACAACATGGCCACTGAGTAGTTATTGCTAAGGGGAGAAGCTCAGTGTGAGAGATGTAACCAAGCATTAGTAGGCAATCCTATGCAAATGAGGATAAGGATAGTGAATCCCAATTTTCCCCGGCATGGAAGCCATGTCCCTAGAGTGTACGTGTAGGAGTAGGGTAGCAGTAGAGTAGAAGATAGGTGACATCATGAGGGGGTATGTCTGAAAGACTGTAAGGTGATTGGAGCACAGTGGCTTGTGTTTGCCCTGAGTTGCTCAGGATTGCAAGAGGTGTGTTTAGAGTGGTACTAGCTGAAAACAAGAAACCAAAGGTGTACGCTGTGGATATATCTGAAATCTCTTGCAAACAGGCACACAGCGTGTGTGAGCGTGTGCGTGCATGTGGGCGCGTGGGCGCTTGTTTGTGCGCTGCTGCCCCTTGTGGAAACAGAAAGGGAAAAGGGAAGGAAAAGAAGTAGTAGGAAGTTAACCAAGGAGAACTAGCAGAGCTGCCAAGTGAAATATATCACAATCAGCCAATTACACATGCAGTCGACTAGCCCAGCCCAGCCCAGCACTTTAAACTCTGCAAACAGCAGTCTAACCTGTTTTTTTCACAAGAACTCTGCAACAATGCAGTATACAAAGAGTGAAAACTTAAAAAGCTTAAGGCTGACAAAATGTTAGGGGCTGCTATTGCTATCATAAACCAACATGTGCAAGGTGCTGAGGATGGTGATGTTGTGAATGCTGCTGAGCAACCCACAGTGAGGAGACAGAGAACAGTGTACAGACCCAGGGTAACCTACCAGGTGCTACATGAGCTGGAGATAGTGGAGCGCTATAGAATGGACAGAGACCTCCTGCAGCAAATTGTTGAGCTGTGCCGGCCACGCCTCACACACAGAACCAACAGAGGGGAACCCATCCCAGTGGATACCAAGGTATGTGTTGGCCTATGAATACAAGCTACAGGTACCTTCCAGAGACCAACTGGTGATATGATGGGGGTTTTACAGGCATCAGCATCCAGGGTACTGCACCAGTTCCTGGATGCCATGTCAGCACATGTCGGTGAGCATGTATATTTCCCCAATTCAAGTGAGGCATTGGCCAGCAATATGCGTCTTTTCCACCAAATAGCAGAATACCCTGAGGTGGTGGGTGCAATAGACTGCATGCACATACACATCAAAGCACCACCTGGTGAGTGGGGTAGTGTCTACATCAACCACAAGGGCTTCCCCACCATCAACTGCCAGGTCATGTGCAATGCTCAGGGCACAATAATGAATGCGTGTGCTGGCTGCCCTGGAAGCTATCATGATTCCCACATCTGGCATCTGACACAGCTGTACCAGAGATTTGCCAATGGGGACATCCCTGACGGTCACCTAGTGGGGGATGCTGAATACGCACTGGAGCCATGGCTGATAGCACTCATCAGATCAGAAATGCACACACACCCAAACAAGAACTCTATAATGAGGCACACGCACAAACAAGAAACATTATTGAGCATGTGTTTGGGATGCTCAAGTCATGGTTCCAGTGCCTGGACACATCTGGTGGAGCCTTGCAGTACTCACCAACTACATGTACCCAAATTGTTTTGCATTGTGCCATGCTACACAATATGATCCTGCGAAAACAGCTGTAGCAGGAACAGCATGGGGCAGGGCCAAACAGCCCCCCACCATTGCCAAGGCCTGCACAGGCACAGCATGACTTGGAGGAGGAACAACCTGAGCCTGCCGCAGTAGGCAGAAGGAGGCATGCCCAGTATGCCCTGACCTTGGCAAACAGGCAACGTATAGCACATACACTGACTCAGTAGGAACCCTGGAAATGACACTTCTCTCTGACTCGCACATACAATAAAAGGGATGCCTAACTTGACTCTACCTGTTTTCAAACATGTATAGGGAGTGTACTATGTGCATCCAACATAGGCAGCCCTGCAACACCACCTGAGGCATGATTGCCCTATATTAAGCAATATAAAGCAGTGTTAAGCACATTTTACCACTATTTAGCATATTTAAGCACAATTGCATGGAGCTGCATGCCGCACAAACTAGCGCAATGTTGGGCAACGTTGGGCAATATTGGGCAAAGTCAGGCAAAGTCAGGTAAACATGCTCACACCTGCTTTACTGTTCCTTAACCAGTCAGTTCTGCCCAGCAGGAAAATAACAAGCAGTGACAAGGCTCGAACTCAGGATACTGTGCACTATAGACACAGTACTGAACCACTAAGCCATGACAGCATTTCACAGGCACAGACACAACAGGGCAATTGTAGACTAATGCAAACACAAACAAATGCTGTATCATGCCCTCTGAACTTCCCCCTAGGCCTATGCAGACAGATAACAGCAGGCCAGGCAGTGTGATGTGGGTTGGGTAGGCTATGAAGTCACAAACTGATATACGTGAAATTGGAAGCTAAGTTCTGTAGTACAGTAGTATGCCTCAAGCCAGTACAATAGGCAACAGTACAGACTGAAATTGAGTACCTGACATAGCAGTGCATGCCTAGCAAATGTGTATATGTATCAGGTGAACCCCTCATCCTATGTGCACCCACAGCAACAATCAGGTGTGCCCCGTGGGTAGAAATGTACAAATAATAGCTGTCCCCCCTGTATGTAGAAATGTTGATAAGTCCTGCAGGCACAGTGTGTTTCCTGTAGATGTACAACACAAAGGTGAGCCCTGAAGTAAAAACCAACTTGATTTTTCACACACATAGTATATATGGCCATACTGGGCATGCTCACACACTTCAACAAATTTAGCAAATTTCAGTCAGCAACATACTGAAAGGTCATACTGGACATGCTCACATACTTAAATAAATGAAGCAAATGTCAGTCAACAACATACTGAAAGGTCATACTGGGCATGCTCACACACTTAGGCCATGTCTGAGTACAGCAGTGGGCCACACATATCTGGCAGTTGCAGTTCCTACCCCAGAAACTTGTCACTATTCACCAATCCTGCCGTGCACACACAGTTATATGAAAACATACCCATATAATATATTGGACTCCTGTCATAATCAAACTATGTACTACAAGTACTGAACTTGTTCAGAGAAAGTGAAAATTCAAAGAAGACCAATACATCTCTGATCAGTATCATCAATAAACAGTGAGCACTCCTAGCATTATCCATTCCATGTTCTGGCAAAAATGCTGTCAAAGAGTCCATAGAGAACCATGAAGGTTTCTTTCGCAATGTCATATATATCAATGTAAACACATATATGTTCTGAGTCAGTGCAAACTGTAAATGAATACATGTACATGACTGACACTGCCAACATCTTGTCAGACAGGTTCATACATATATACCCCCCTCTCACTGACAAAAGGGCCCATTATCATACCTGGAAACTGTGAAAACCCAGAAATCTCATATAAAATGGTTAAACAGCACTTTCCAAACCTAAAAACATGGTGTCTATTTGATGACATGGCTTCCCTAGCTGTCATATGTGAACTCCAAAACAAACAGACCCTGTACCTGAACAGTCTGTTGAGACTCACCCTCTGTACAGGATATGAAACTGCTGAATGAGTTACAGCAACATTTGGCACACTCCACAAGTGTTGGTGCACTACAGACCATAGGAACTATTGTCTTATAAGCCTATTAAGCCTGATCTGCAAGGCCATGGAGTCCATCATGATGGAACTCATAAACAGAGCTATTGTGAGCCTACAAACACCCAACCCTACCAGTTTCAGTTTGGTCAGGGGCAGATCATGTTTCCCAAACCTGATAGACTGTTTTCAAGACAGTCACCCAAGAAATACATCAATGAAATGAGCTACACATGTCCCACATAGACCTTGAAAAGCCCTCTGCCAACATCCCAGACACATGTCGTATCCACAAAATCAACAACCAGTGCTTAAATATGTATGTATCTGATGGACTGCCAACTGGGGCACAGATAGATCCCACAAGGTAAAAATGGTGGTCTCCTGTTCAAGCTGGTAATAACTGCTGTCCCCCATGGCTCCGTCCTGGGACCCCTCCTGTCTGGTGTATACTTTTCAGAAATACAGTCAAACACATGAGGGCTATGTTTAGCAAAGTTTGTGGATGACTGCAAAAAAGCTGTCATAATCGATGTTTGGGACAACAGAGACATCCTTAAAAAGGGTCTCAGTCAGACATATGTGGTGTAAAAATTATGCCCTCGAGCTACAGTCATACAAGTGCCAACACCCTAAATATGGAGGTGATAATAAGGGATCTATGGACACATGTGGATAGTCATCTCTACTTCCAGAAACATATTCACAAAGTGGTTAGAAAATCATGATATGTGTTCCCACAAACTGCCAAGGTCTTTGCATGTAGGTCAAAGGAGGTTCCCTCTACTCATCAGTCATCAGACCCATCAGAGAGTACCACAACACACTTGTGATGAATCTGACTAGGCACCTTCAGCAGCTGGAAAGACCACTGAAGTACCTCAACAAGAGGATTACTGGCCTCAAACAGTTACCCCATGCAACAAGACTGAATTTAACTCAATTTGTACTCTGTTGCATACTGTCCACTCAGGAGATCTCTGCCCAGCAGACAGGTCCATGTCCAATGCAGAACTGATGTACATGCGCTATCTGAAGTAAACCCAAGCTCACTGTACCACATGCTCTAGGGATATCATCATCACAACATTAAATAGAACATGTTGGAGGGATAAATTACTAACTCACAGACTTCCCTTGCTTTGGAACAGGCTCCCAACCGACATTAAGCAGAGACCCTCACTGACACTCTTCCAGAGGAGCCTTGATGAGTGTATGTGAAACTGAACTGTCACACCATGGATCACTTCATCAGCTCTACTACACAGAGGCCTAGGGAACTAACTCCATGGGTGGTGATAGCTGCACACTCTGGCCATACTAATATATGCCTTCAGGCAGATAGCCTATTACCAACCTATATGTACCTATATATATATATATATATATATATATATATATATATATATATATATAGGTGGAACACAGTATAATAAGCCAAAGATGGATGGGCAGAGATGTGTGTAAGAGGGTGACCATGACAGGAAGCCATTCAGGACTGTCCCATCCAGCACACATCCCAATGGCAGGAAAGACATGAGGTGCACATCTCTCCCACTGTACATAACAGCCACCAGTATCTGTAAGCATTACAGTGTATGTGGTCCATGTGCCTGCTGTACATCATGACTGTACAATGAAGTACACATCTACTATCTGTAGAAATGTAACTGTCATATAGATTCATAGGTATGTAGTAGACTATTTCCACGAAGGCATATATCAGCCTACGCAAGTTGTGCAGCTTTCAACACACCATTGGGTAGTCTCCCAAGGCCTAGTTCTAATACCCTAAGCCCCTTTCTAGTGGGGCTGCTGATGTGATGCCTGGCATGAATTGTCTGTTTCCCATCCACTCATCAAGGTTCCAATTGAAGAGATGTCAGCGAGGGGTTCTGTCTGATGTACATTGGGACTCTGTTCCACAGTAAGGCAAGTGTCTGGGATAGTACTCTATCCCACCAGCATGTTGTATTCATCGTTCTGATGAGGTTCATATCCCTGGAATGTGTAGGGCAACTCAATGTTGTTATGTGTTAGATAGAGCATGTTCAACAGTTATGTGTTGGACATGGCTCTGTATGTTAGGCAGAGTGTGCCTCTGAGTAGGCGGTACGCAAGGAAGAACAGATTTAGTTTTACCAGTTGTGTTGCATAACACAACTTTTTGAGGCCAGTAATCCTCTTGGTGAGGTACCTATGTGTTCTCTACAGCTGTTGGATATGCTAAGTCGAGTACATCCAAAATGGTGCACTGTACTCAATGATTGGTCTGATGATGTAAGAGTAGAGTGCCAACACTACCTCTTTGGATCCTGATGCAAACCCTTTGTTGATTAGGTGGGCCACATAGGATCTCCCAATCACTTTGGCAACATGGTTGTCAAAGGAAAGATGACTATCTTCTTGTGTCCCCCAGATCCCTTATCACCTTGTCATTTTTAAGGGGGTAACACCCATGTGGTAGTTTGTGGGTATTTTGTTTTCAACAAAGAGGATCACTATGCATTCCTCCACAGTGAGCTTGAGGCCATGATTCTGCCACCACACATCTGTCTCATAGAGTCCCTTCTGGAGAATACGTCTGTCTTCCGGGGAATCTATTATGGCAAACACTTTACAGTTCCCAGGAAACTTAGTCAACCACGACTCTCCTGTGTTGGCATGTACATTTGAGAAGTCTATACCAAACAGGAGGGACCCCAGGACTGAACCCTGGGGGACACCAGTCATTACCAGTGTAGAGGCTGACATGTAGCCAGCAACTCGTAATGTGTGGGATCTATCTGTGACCAAGTTTGCAATCCATCTTGTGATGTATGGATTCATGGCCAGGTTGGTGAGTTTATCTATGATACCTGACTGGGGAATGTTGTCAAAGGCCATAGTGAGGTATAGGTAGGCTGTGTGGAGCTCTTTTCAATCATCCGTAGCCTGGGTAACTGTCAAAGAAATCCTCCCAGTTCAGGAGGCGTGGTCTGCATTTGATGAAGCCAAACTGGGTGTGGTCAACTGTGTGAAGGTTCCCAATCTCTGTATTGTTGACTTCCATTATGATTGGCTCCATTGCCTTGCAGAACACACTTGTCAGGCTAATAGAACATGAATACCAAGGGGTTTTCATGGCACCACCCCTGTGGAGTGTGAAGAATGTTGCTGTGCAACATTCTATGGGTACATATCCTGTAGAGAGCATGTAGAGAGAGGTGTAGGTATCCTTGATGAATATGGATACATCCTCACCCTATGTGCTATGATTCCGGTTCTGATGCTGGAAGCTATGGAATGAGTAGTATCCTGGTAGTGCTGGTGTGCTGTCTGGAGCCTTGAACTAGGTTACCGATACTGCACAGATATCAATATTCTCCATAATGAGAAGTGCCTTGAGTGTGTGCATTTGGAGGCTGAGACTTCTGGCAATGAGTAGCATTTATCTCACTTTGTGGTTATTTGTGTTGGTTACGGGGTTTGGTTTGTCCTGCGTGACCAGTGTTCCACGCCTGACGTCAGCGCCTCATTGGTCCCATCTAACCATAAGCTAATTACCCTACATATCCAAATTCTGGACCCACACCCCCATTAAGGAAACCATGTTAAAAATGTCTCCAAAGCCAACTTCATGCTTCTTAAGACAGAAGTGCTGAACTGCAGGACACCAATGCAGATGGACAATACTGTTATGACTATTAAATCCTTCACAATTGCACTTCATAAGCACTTACATGAATGCATGCATCATGCTATCCCAAAAAAAACCAAGACGCTAACCTCCAAAAAAAGGAAGCCAATCTGGTGTTCCCCTGACATAAACAAACTGCACAACAGAAGGAAAATACTGTTGCAAAAGAGGGTAAAATCCCATGAGGGGAGGAGCTCCATGGTCCACATCAGTAAGAAGCTGTGATCCATGATAAAATCCTCCAAAGCTAGTTATGAAAACAAAATCGACACTGATTCTAAAGACAACCACAAAGCATTCTATAGCTATGTCAAGAATCTCAATGGCAACAGTCAGATCTGCTCTGAGTTACAGCACAATGGCACTAAATATACAGACCCAACTGATATTGCCAACATCCTGGCAGATAGGATCAGTGCTAACTTTACCCCCCTCTCACCCATGAAAGAGCACATCTCTATAACGGAAGACTGCAAAGTTGCTGTCATCATGGTTGCACAGGAAAAAACACTCTCCAAAGCCAGGAACACAGCATCCATGGGACCGGATAACATGCCAGGCTGTGTTCTACACAAACTACAGAACGAACAGGCACCACACCTACATACCATGTTCAGTCATAACTTCACCTCAGGCTTTGTACCTGCTGAATGGCACACAGCGACGGTTATCCCACTACACAAGGAGGGAGCCACCATGGACCCCAGGAACTAGCACCCCATTAGCCTGATGAGCCTGCTCTGCAAGGCCATGAAATGTATCATATAACTTATAAAAAAATACATTGGTAATCTCCAAACTCTGGACCACAACCATGTTGGGTTTGTAAAAGGCAGATCATGTCTCCTAAACCTGATAGACATCATTGAAGCAGTCACCAGAACTGTAGACAAAGGTAAGGTGGTTCACACAGCCTAGGTAGATCTTGCCACGGCTTTCAACACCATCCCCCACTCTGGAATTATAGATAAACCCACTAAACTAAGTATAAATCCCTATGTCACAAGATGGGATGCCAACTTGTGAATTGACAGAACACACACTGTGAAAGTAGCAGAATACAAGTATGACATTGGTCCAGAGACAAGTGCAGTACCACAGGGTTCAGTCCTGGGTCCTGTCCTGTCTGGTATCTACTTCCCTGAAGTAAACTTTAACATGCTCCTTCTTAAAATACTTAAAACTCTTTCTCTTGATTCTCTAGCATTACAATGGTTTAAATCCTACTTAGATAATAGACAACAAGCAGTACTATGGGAAGGTAACCTATCCTCTCTCCTCCCTATTTCCCTTGGTGTCCCCCAAGGCTCCATCTTAGGCCCACTGTTATTTTCCATTTTCATTAATGACCTCCACCTAGCAATCCCACATACCACCTGCATTCAGTATGCAGATGATTCCACTATTATTTGCTCAGCAAATAACCCTGCTGAGCTACAATCTCTTACACAAAATGCATTTAACACAGTGGAACAATGGTTTTTAAACCGTTGCCTTTTACTTAACCCAAAAAAAAACCAAACTCTTACTTTTTACTCCTACTCGTAGGACTGCCCCTCTTCACTTTACTCTTACATCCAACAATGGGACTCTCATATCTCCTGACATAACCACCAAACTTCTTGGAATTACTATAGACAATAATCTAAACTTTGACACTCACACTAACATCACTATAAAAACAGTAAATAAGAAACTGGGATCCCTTTACAGAATCAAACCCTTCCTCACTCCTTCAACCAAAATCGCTATAGCTAGAACTCATTTAATCACTACCTTACTCTATGCCTCACCCATATACACCAATCTCTCAAAACATAATCTAAACAAACTTGCTACTGCCTATCACTCCATTGCTAGATTTGCCACAGGTTCTCCTTTTCGTACTCATCATTGCAACAACCTTAAACAACTAGGATGGCTTGAATTTCAAAACCAGATATTATCTCAACAACTCACTATTATACATAAGAGCTTGTACTACCCCACCTATACACCTATACTGACTACCCTCATCACCCCTTATAACAATCTCAAGAACCTTCGCTCCTCAAATAAGCCACTTATTACTATTAACAAATCCAAGAACTCAGCTGGAGATTCTCTTTTCTCTAACTCCGTGAGGCAAACACTGGAACAAACTTCCCTCTGAACTCCTAGCTCTAACCTCCACAAGACTCTTTAAACTAAGAATAAAACAATTTCTCAGTTCTCACTGGCTTTGCCCTTGTACTAACCCTGACTAAATATCTTCTCTGCTCCTAGCAAGAATATATTCCACCACTTTACATATTCTTGCTGCCTCTTAGATACCTTTATCTCACTATGTCATATGTTACATTTCTAAAATTTATTGACAGTATATACTGTCTGTTATCCTGCTTCCAAATGAAAACTACTAATTTGTTCCTATTCCTATTGCATTGCATATCACCTCAACACAACCTTGGTATCCTTGTAATGTCATCTGAACCTATTCAGTATGTCTGTATTCTGCTTAATTATTATTATAGTTCTTTTAATTTTAAACAATTTATTACAGTCATATATTGTGTATGTAAATGGCTGTAACCGTTTAGAGCTACTTTACTACTGTTATTCTGCTTTTGAACTTATTATTTTTTACTGTAAAAGTTTGCTGTGCTGGAGTTTTTTCCCGGGGGCCTCTACTGAAAATGGATCTTATTTTCAAAAAAAAAAAAAAAAAAAAATGGAAGGTCTGTGGCTAATGAAGTTTCCAGATGACTGCAAACTAGGAGCCATAATCGAAACTACTGAAGATGTTGACATCCTACAAAAGGGCCTCACTGAGACAGATGCCTGGTGTCAATGCCATGGCCTCAAGCTCAATGCAAAAAAGTGCATTGTCATCCCCTTTTGTAAAAACTCTGTAGCCATGAACTACAACATAGGCTGTAGTATACTTAACACTGAAAGTGTAATAAGAGACCTTGGGTCACAGTTGGACAGTGGACACAGCTGAGATAATCACATCCCAGAAGTAGTCTGGAAATCCTTCTACATGGCACACCTCATCACAAAAGGTGTCTCATGCAGAATAGAAGAGGCCATTGTTCCCCTCTGCTTATCACTCACTAGATCCATAATAGAGTACAACACCCCTTTTGCTATGTACCTCACAAGACATCTACAACAACTGGAAAGCGTGCAGGAAATACCTCACAAATAGCATTAGCGGCATGAAATACATGCCATACACAGACTGTCACAAAATGCTCCAGCTGTACTCTCTCACATATCGCCTACTCAGAGGTGATCTCTGCCTAGCATACAAAGCTATGTCAAACACAGAGCTGTTGGACATGCTCCACATAAAACACTCACAATCCCTCTGATATTTGGCCCCAAAACCCAGAGTGAAATACAAAAGGAAGTGGTGTATCCATTTACCTTATGGATACCCACACCTTCAGGTTAGTGGCACACCATGAGGCCTTGGAGACCATGCAAGTGCAACTAACATTGGGCAAAGCTGCTTATCAGATTGTAGCCTGCTACAGATCACCTACTTTGTCTCAGGAACCTCACTCAGTATTCCTGAGAACAGTGGAAAATATAAAGGTCCTGCCAAACACCATTATATGAGGAGATTACAACTACCAAAACACCGACTGGGAGAATTACTCATGTACAATGTCCTTTGCCCAGTGCTTCCCAGAGTTTAAAAACTGAAATGCTCTGGAACAGCTGGTTACCATGCCCACTAGAGGTGACAACATACTGGACTTGATCATCACCAACATGGGGTACCAGTGTTCCACAACAGAGATAAACCCCTCACTGGTAATATCAGATCATAAAGTAATTACACTGGACATTCACATCATGCCCCCCACAGTCAAGGAAACCACTGTGAAGAAAGTTTCTAAAGCAAACAGCACACTTCTCAAGACCAAAGTGGAAAGTTCAAAAGCACCCTTGCTATAGGATAATGCTATACAATCTACAGAATCATTTACAAGTGCATTCTATGAGCATCTACAGGGATGCATGGATCGAGACATGCCAAATAAAACCAAGATGCACTCCTCTAAAAATAGGAAACCAATCTGGTGGTTGTCACACATAAATAAGCTATGCAACAGAAGGATAGAGCAAACTTCACATAAAGAAAGGCATCACTGATCATTATTAGGAAGAAACAATGATCACTCATAAAATAACCAAGGCCAGTTTCTAAAGACAAATTGCCAAGGAATGTAAGTATAACAGCCACAAAGCCTTCGTTAGCTATACCAAGCATTTAGGTGACAACTCTCAAAAATGCTGTCAGCTACTGCAAAATGGAAAAAAGATACACTGAACCAACTTACATTGCCCACATCCTGGGGGACAAGTTCAGTGTAAACTCCCCCCCACATCACCCCCAAAAGGGACTGTGTCCATCCCAGAAGAATGCAGAGCACCAGACTTCATGGACATGCAGGTAAAAACAGCCCTCTCCAAAGCTAAGAACACAGCATTAATGGGACTGGATGGTGTCCCAGGCTGCGACTTACACCAGCCCCAAAAGGAACTACACCCTCACTAACATTCACTGTCCAGACTCAAACTTACCACAGCCTATGTACCCAAAGAATGGCATACTGCAACAGTTATCCAGCTCTACGAAGGGGGTGCCACAACAGAACCAGGAAACCATTGCCCTATAGGCCTACTCAGCCTGGTCTGCAAAGCTATGGAGCAAATTATCATGGAACCCATAAACAGAGACATTGGGAACTCCAGACACTGGACTCTACCCAACTTGGCTTTGTTAAAGGTAGATCCTGGCTCCTAAACCTAGTTGACTTATTTGAAACAGTTACCAAGGACATAGATGGAGGTGAAAGTAGTCCACACAGCTCACCTGGACCTCACTAAGGCCTTTTGACACCATTCCCCACTCTGGCATCATGGACAAGCTTACCAGCTTGAACGTTAACAGCTATGTCACAGGATGGGTGGCCAACTGGCTCACAGATCAAACACACATGTTCAGAGTTGTGGATGCCATGTCCGACTCTAAACCAGTCACAAATGTCATCCCACAGGTATTGGTCCTGGGACCCCACCTGTTCAGTAGGTACTGCTCAGAAGTACAGGCAAGCACGGGAGGAGTATGGCTGAACAAGTTTGCAGATGACTGATAACTGTGGTCCATAAATGACTCCACAGCTGACACAGACATCCTACAGAAAGGTTTTACAGAGACAGATACCTGGTGTCAAAACAATGCCCTCAAGCAGAATGCCAAAGAATACATAGTCATCCCCTTTGGATAAAACAAAGTGCACACAAATTACCACATAGGTGGTAATCCAGTATGTACGGAGAATGTAATTATGGCCCTGGGGACCCAGGTAGATAGTAAACTCTCCTTTGATGATCACATTGCCAAAGTGTCTATGAATTCCTTCTATGTAGCCCACCTACTGTCACCTAATGTAACCCACTTTGTCTAGTCTGATGTCACCATCCTACAAATATACCTGTGGAAAGTTGAACTCCCAGTAATGTGTATAGTGTGTCATGTAAATGCATACTGCTCTAGTATCATTAAGTAGTTAGGTAGGGGTTTGAAT
The DNA here is from genome assembly GCF_019279795.1 of Protopterus annectens. Taxonomy (NCBI): domain Eukaryota; kingdom Metazoa; phylum Chordata; order Ceratodontiformes; family Protopteridae; genus Protopterus; species Protopterus annectens. The sequence goes on along the minus strand of NC_056730.1, from coordinate 241,340,698 downwards.
CCTGTACTTGTCAACTGTGTGTGTATCTCCTTGTAGAAAAGCAGCCTTTTCGGAGACAACTACAACACCTTAAAAGTGGTATACTTATAGGTTCATAGGTTCATAGGTTCATACTAGGCTATCTGCCCAAGGGCATTTATAAGCCTAGCCCAGAGTTTTGTGGCTTTCGCCACCCCTTAGTTTGAAGGATACTATGCCCATTATTTTGCTGTGCCTCTGTCAAGCAGTGACACTGAGGTAATCCCTGGGGTATATCTGCGATCTCCCATCCATTGGTCAAGATTTCTCTTGAACAAGGCCAGTGAGGTGCTCTGCCTCACATGTACCGGGATTTTGTTCCACAGCATAGGGAGTCTTTGGGTGATGAATCTGTCCCTCCAGCAAGTCCTATTAATAACCGTGTCAAGGTTTAAGTCTCCCGCCCTTGTAGTTCTGAGGGATCTAGATTTTATGAGGTGAAGCATGTTCATCAATTCTGGGTTGGACATGGCCTTGTATGTCAGGCACAGGTCACCTCTGAGCAGACGGTAAGCGACTGAATAGAGCTGGAGTTCCTTCAGTCGGGCAGCATAAGACATATTTTTGAGACCCTTTATCCTTTTGGTGAGGAACTTTTGGGGCCTTTCCAGTTGCTGCAGGTGTCGGGTCAGATACATTCCAAATGGGGCATTGTACTCAATCATTGGTCTGATGAGTGATGAGTACAGGGGGACAATGACCTCCCTTGATCTAGATGTGAATCCCTTCATGATCAGGTGGGCAATGTAGAAGGTCTTCCTAACTACTTTGGCAATGTGAGTGTCAAACGAAAGGTTACTGTCAACCTGGGTCCCCAGATCCCTGATAACCTCTTCTGTGCTCAGTGGATTGCCACCTATATGGTAGCTAGGGGTAACCTTGTTTTTCCCCGAAGGGTATGACTATGCATTTTTTGGCGTTTAACTTTAGTCCATGGCTCTGGCACCAGTTATCCATTTCTATGAGACCCTTCTGAAGGATATCTGTGTCAGATATGTTCTCGACTATTGCATCCAGTTTGCAGTCATCTGCAAATTTTGTCAGCCATAACCCTCCTGTGTTTGCTTGTACTTCTGAAAAGTAGATGCCAAACAAGAGTGGGCCCAGGACTGAGCCCTGTGGGACACCACTTGTGACAGGCTTTGAGTCTGACATGGTGCCAGGAACTCTGACCCTGTGGGTTCTGTCACTTAGCCAGTTTGCTACCCATCTTGTGACGTATGGGTTTACATTTAAGCTGATGGGTTTTTCAATGATACCTGAGTGGGGTATTGTGTTGAAAGCCTTTGCCAGGTCGAGGTAGGCTGTGTGGACTGCCTTTCCCTCATCAATGGCCTTGCTGACTGTTTCGAAAAAGTCAACCAAGTTTAAAAGGCATGATCTTCCCTTGACAAAGCCAAACTGGGGTGGATCCAAAGTCTGCAAGTCCCCTATGTCTTTATTTATGAGTTCCATTATGATCCTCTCCATAGCTTTGCAGATCAGGCTTGTCAAGCTGATGGGACGGTAATTTCCAGGGTCGGTGGAGGCACCGCCTTTGTGAAGTGGGACCACAGTTGCCGTACACCACTCCTTGGGTACATATCCTGAGATGAGGCTAAGATTCAACAGCTGTCCTAACTGTGGGTTTAATTCATCATTGAGTTCGCAGAGCACACAACCGGGGACACCATCTGGTCCCATGGATGCTGTGTTTTTCACCTTGGAGAGCAGTTCTCACCTGGCGTTAGAGATATTTGGGGGCTACAATCCTCTGGTATAGATATCTCTCCTTTTGGGGGGGAGAAGTTTGCACTGAACCTGTCAGCCAGTATGTTGGCAATGTCTGTAGGTTCAGTGATTTTTACATCATTTTGAACTAATTCTGAGCATATCTGGGAGTTTCCTCCCAGGTTTCTGACATAGCTAAAGAAGGCCTTATGATTGTCTTTTGAGTCCTTAGCGATTTTCTCTCAAAATTTGCCTTGGATGATTTTATGAGAGATCGTAGTTTTTTACTTATAATGATCAAAGGTGTCTTACCTTTTAGGGATTTTGCTCTATCTTGTAGTAGCTTCCTCCTTTTGTTGTAGAGCTTGTTTATGGCTGGGGTCCACCAGACTGGACGCTTGCCTTTGGTACAAAGAGTCTTTGTTTTGTTTGGGATTCCTGATCCATGCAGTCCTGTAGGTGCTGGTAGAAGGCATTTGTAAGTGATTCAGCTTGAGTAATGGTTTCCACGGGCTCGGGGGCCTTAAAAGAGACCACACTAGTCTTTAGAAGTGTGAAGTCTGCTTTTGAGAAGTTCTTCACTGTGGTCTTTTTTATCTCTGGTGGGGGCGGGATGTGGACTTCCAGTGAGATTAGTTTATGATCTGATCTCACCAGTGAGGGGTATACTTCCGGTGTTAAACATTGTGACCCCATGTTCATGATGATGAGATCAAGTATGTTTTCACCTCTTGTGGGGATGGTGACTAGTTGATCCATGGCATTTGAGTTTATGAACTCTAGGAACCTTTGGACTAGAGTGTTGGGGCTTGAGTAGTGATCCCAGTCTATATTCGGGTAGTTGAAGTCACCTAGTATGATGGTGTTTGGAGATACATTTATCCCCTCCAGTGTTTTCAGGAAAGCTGTGTGAGGTTCCTGAGTTTGAGAGGGTGGCCTGTAACATGCTACAAATTGCAGAGCAGTCTTGCTTATGGTTAATTGCACCTGGATGGTCTCCGATGCATTGTGCGTTGCCACCAACCTTGAGGTGTGGGTGTCCTTGATGAATATGGACACCCCCCTCCTTTCTTGGTGGTGTCTGTATTTTGGGGCCGGAACGCATGATATGAGGTAAAACCTGATAGTGCCGGGGTGCTCTCAGGAGCATTGAACCAGGTTTCAGTCACAGCACAGACATCGATGTTCTCCATACTGAGAAGGGCCTCGAGTGTGTGCATCTTGAGGTTGAGACTTCTGGCATTGAGCAGCATTACCCTTAGTTTTTTTCCTTTTTTGTGTTCTAGGGTGGTAGGTTTAGAATTTGAGCCTTGCCTAAAAAAGGCACTTTGTCAAGTCTGATGATGCCACCATCCTACAAATAAACCTGTGGAAAAAAGAGCTCCCAATAATGTGTATAGCACATTGTGTAAATGCATACTGCTCTAGTATCATAAGGTAGTTAAGTAGGAGTTTGAACCCTGCACTTGACAACTGTATAATAGTGTGTGTGCATCTCCTTGAAGAGGCGAAACCATTTTGGAGACAACTACAACACCTTAAAAGTGGTATACTTATCTTTATCAAGTCTGATGATGTCACCATCCTACAAATATACCTGTGGAAAAAAAAGCACCCAGTAATGTGTGTAGCTTGTCGTGTAAATGCATACTGCTCGAGTATCAAAAAGTAGTTTGATAGGTGTTTGTAAGCCTGCACTTGACAACTGTATGACTGTGTGTATATGTGTGTATCTCCTTATAGAGGAGCAACCTTTTTGGAGACAACTACAACACCTTAAAAGTGGTATACTTATCTTTGTCAAGTCTGATGATGTCACCATCCTACAAATATACCTGTGGAAAGGTGAACTCTCAGTAATATGTATAGTGTGTCATATAAATGCGTACTGCTCTAGTATCATAAAGTAGTTAGGTAGGGGTTTGAATCCCGCATTTGGTGCGTGTGTGCTCTATGTGTGTCGCACAGTTGGTCACTGTGTTGTGGGTTTTGCTTTTACTACTGTATTAAATATCACAATGACAACAGTATGTGCATTGCACGTCACATAGCTGTGTGGCAAATACACATATGTACATGTGACCTCAATTATTTCATAGGTGGGAACCCTGCTTTCTCCATGAACACAACTGTTATCTTTGCCAGAGTGTGCTGCTGCTTTCCAGACCTTAGGTCACATCTGTATGCTTGTGACAATCCCAGCCACTGCAGTGATCCCTGGCCTAGGTCATCCATGTCACACACACTCATTGTGGTTTCTATTGAATAGTGTGAGTGAGGGTTTATGCCTGAGGTATATTTCAGACCAGTTAAAATGCAGCAAAGTCTGTCAATGATGGCTATTCATTATAGGTGTACAACAACCTTTGTGGATATGCATGCAGACCGCTTATTGCTTATGTGATTCACCAAGGGATTTCAAAATACCTTTGGAAATGTGATTACCAAAGGAGAGATGATGTAACCCTTGGCTGTATGTACACATTGGTAACTGTCAACATGTTGGGGGCTACTACCTATGTGGTACTGTGGGGATACTATGTTTTGTAAAGGTGGATGATCATGCTTTAGTTGCCTTATAGCTTTACAGCATGGGTTTGACAACAGGTATCTGTCTGTATGATACCCTTGTGGAGGATGTGTGTGTCATCTGGAGAATGCATTATAGGCCACAGTATGCATTTCCAGATGTATACGGACATATCCCTACTGTGTTTGCTTGTACCTAAATGAGCTATATGGCAATCAGGAGTGGTCCCAGGAATGGGTGCAGGTGAACACCACTGGTTACTAGCATAGTATAGTTCCTGAAGGGTACAATTGTTACTGTGTGTCCTACATCTGTGTGTCAGTTGTCAAGACATCATCTAATGATTGTTTATGGTCAGGCTGTAGAGGTTATGTATACTACCAGAATGCAAACCAATGACAGATAGTAACTGTATCACCCACAGCACAGTGTCAAACCATGTCATACACACATGTGTACCCAAGTTCCACAATGTGTGTAGTACAATGCATACTGGCCACCAATAGAAACTATGGAGTGTTAACACTGTGTAATACAGGGTATGTCACCCTGCCCATGTGTCCACTATGCACGTACATACAGACAGTGCACCTCCACCATGTTCACAAATGTACACCTGCAAACCTGTGCTGCACACATCCCAGATGTACTGTCCACTCTCTAACACATGCTGCCAATACTACACACATCAGCCAAGTGGCACGTGGGCGGACAATACACTATTGGGATTAACACTGGTGTAAACAATACTACATTGACAATCATAGCTTTAATGCATCATGCCTGCTCAGCTGCACTTTCAAGGATATCATTACACTTTACTGCTGACAACATGCTAACATTGCTATACTGCCATAAAGTCACCATGTGCATCAGCACCATGTTAGCCTGTTCCTGCATCAATGTTACAGATGACAGGAGGTGGCACAGGTTTCATCATATGCACAGGGTGAGTTTTTGGTATGCCAGAGGCCTACTACATTGAGCCATACAATCGACATGTATGTGTGTGTGTGTGTGTGTGTGTGTGTGTGTGTGTGTGTGTGTGTGTGTGTGTGTGTGTGTGTGTGTGTGTGTGTGTGAGTTTATGATGGCCAAGAGTACCAGTATGGGCCAATGTTGATGTAATGTGTGCAGGTATGTGTTAGCGCTAGGTGTCTAGTTTATGTGTGTGTGTGTGTGTGTGTCTCTGCATGCACACAGTTCCACCATGTGGCTGCCATATATGGGGATTTGTGGGACAGCCACAGACTGTACCTGCCAGGCTTTACAGATCACCGTCTCCGGCCATGGATACGGTACCTGTGCTTGGCAGGGGTGCTAATGACAGTATCAGGTACTAAGCCAGACTGAGTACTATCCTCAGAGGTAGACATATGTACACTGGACCCGGATCCCTGCTGGGACTGTCCAGAGCCACTTGCACATGGTCTTGTAGGACGGTCTATGTACAGCCCACCTCCAACATTGCTGGGGCTGGTACTGGCACTACGGGAGCAGCTGTGACTTGAGGGATTTCCGCGGTGACTGCCAGCGGATGATGTTGCTGGCATACGTCCAAGTCGACATCTCCCCCATGTTGCACTGTCCTGACACATGGACATGACATTGCAGAGGGCATCTAATGTCTCACCCCATTGTCTATCAGTGACCTCACTGTAATTATGGATGGCACCTGCTAGGTCACGGATACTGTCATTTAAAGCGGTGTTATGTGCCGTCTGTGCCCTTAGTCCCTGTCTGGTGTACTGTTCCATATGTGCCTGTGCCTCCATGACAGCCTGGAATATGCGTGAGGTTGTAAGACCTGTGGCACGTCTGCCAGGAGCCATGATGACCAGCAGTGCTCCTACGAGAACCCCTGGACATCTGCCTATGTGGTACCATTCCAGACCTCTGGGTATGGCTGCTGTGTCTGTATGCATGTACCATAGGTACCACACTGTCCTGGCCATTGCCGACTCTACACTGTCCCTCAGCTAAGGGCATTGGTGATGATGGATGTATTGGCAGTATGACTTTGTGCATGGATGGGGTGGACAGCTGTGTACTGTCGATTGGTAGCCCAACGACAGACCCTGGCAAATATGCCTGTGCCTCAACACACCTATCCTCATTATCACTATTTGTGTCAGTGACATCAGGTTCCCTGCTGAAGTGAACCAGCCCAACCTCAGCACCTGTGAGAGGAAGACAGGAAACACATTGTACGACCTGTACATGATGTCAGAACACAAGCACACATGCACACATGAACAAATGCACACATGCACACATGAAAACATGCACACATGCACACATGCCCACATGAACACATGCACCCATGCACACATGAACACATGCACACATGAACACATGCACACATGCACACATGAACAAATGCACATGTGCACACATGCACACATGAACACATGCACACATGCACACATGCACACATGAACACATGAACACATACACACATGAACACATGCACACATGAACACATGCACGCATGCACACATAAACACATGAACACATGAACACATGCACACATGAACACATGCACACATGTACACAAATACACTCCTCAATAAAGCAGACACACACACACACACACACACACACACACACACACACACACACACACACACACACACACACACACACACACACACACACTCCACCAGCAGTCCAGAACATACTCAATAGCGGTGGATGGTGGGGTACAGTATCACACGTGTCAGCATGCAGGACGTGTGTTGCTCAACAGCATGCGGTGCGAGTGTAAGCAGTCCTTACTAATAACAGTATACATGGCTTTGATGCACGTATGTTGTTTTTCAGTGATTAGCCTCACCCTGGAATGCAATGTCTACATGGACACACCATTGCTGTGCAAGTATTACAAGCTCTTCAATGTGCTGTGCACCGTCACTCACAGGTATACATACCATGGCTGGATGTTTATCTGTGTGTCACATAGATATCTGTTACTGATTAGAGCATCTGTGTCTTTAGCAGATAATTGTGAACACAGGTTTAGCTCATGCATGCTATTTATACACACAGGATGAGTGGTGTGTGTATACCTGATGGAATACCATTGCTCAACATAGCCATTGTACAGTAGTTATGGGGAGTGTAAAACATATTGTGGACATGCCAGTGCCAGCCATGTCATGGCATGCTACAACACAACTGCAACATTAAACATCGCACATACCCAATGTGTGTCATGTGACCTATACACTCAATAGCATTACAAGACATATATGTGTCACTTTGTGCAAATGGTGATTGCTATGCATATTGTTTATAGGTGCATATGTTTGCACACACACAACATTGAGGTGTATAGCAGTGAATGCTATGTGTAGTACTGTGGTTACTGTAACTGGATGGAGTGTAGTACCATGAGCCATCATCATGCAGCATCATGTGGTCACTCAAGGCTACTAATGTGTGCCAGACCGGCACCTATCATGCTGTACCTGAACCGCAGTACCATGGCTACATTCACCATTTCACAGCCAGCTGTTACATGGGTTTGTAAGGTGTCCAATAGGGAGCATTGCCCAACATGAATGTGTTGTATGTTGAAGAGTGTCACACTGCCCCATGATAGGCCTCTACCCCTCAGGTATATTATGTGTGCTGTGCGGATGACATTTGAGATACTGGAGTGTGACCTTACAGCATGTGTCTGAATACGCCATGTGTAGCATATTAACATGTACTGAGTATGACAGAGTTGTGTATGTTGTGTGCATGTGTATCGACTGCCTATCCAATGTCCACTATAGTGTAGCCATAATTGTTTTGGATGCTCTGTGTATTGCATGTGTTTGAGGCAGCCACTCACATTACTGAGATGTGCATAGTCTCATAGCAAACATGCACAGCATGCATTATGCGTAGGTGTGTTACATGTGTACATGGCCTACACCTCACCTATGAAATGCACATTTTATTTGCAATATTAAATGTAGAACACACTCACCAGCATGGGTCTGCTGCCTTGCTGTCACACCAGAGAGACCTACAAGGAAATAAAACAGTTTGTCAGTGGCAACAACTGTGGCATTGCCACTGTGGGTTTACAATCTTACTGAAGCACAATGGTTGACAGTCACAGGCCTACACATCATGTTCCAAATTATCAGTATTGAACAACACTAGGATCCACATCTTCTAACTACACAGCACACATCTCACATATGCATGATCTAACAATAGAGGTAACAATAGTCTACAGATATGCCATGTTACCTGCATGCTCCATGTGAACTTGCTGGGGGCTCCAGCCTCCATGATGATACTTGTGTGATGTTGTTGTTGTTGGCTGGGAGCCCCCAGCCTCAGAAGCAGCTCCTCCACTCTGGTGAGGTGGGGATGGGTGGTAACCCCACCACCTGTGGCAAGCTGTTGCCTACGGACATCAAACATCTAAGTAAATCACTGCAGTGATGGCATACCTGTTGATATGTCCAGTTATGCATGCCTATGCCATTTATCCTACAGACAACATCTTGCCACAGTGCAGTCCGCTCATACTGGTCCTAGCTGGTTCTTGAGAATAGCAGGTTGTAGTGTTGGATGAGACTGGTGGTTAGTATTTCATCCTCTGCACGATTATAGGTAGGGTTGCGATGGTGGGCCATGACCCTGGAAGACAATGAAACAATATGTGTGAGCAAGTCATGTGGCACACTTAGCATTCTACAATACAGATATCACTGAACTGCCATACATAGCAAACTATTGTCTGTAAGGGGATACACACTTTCAATACCACATATCAGTGCTCAACCCACAACTGCCTGACAGTGCCTGACACGCTCTATATATTAAAACATTTTCTGCACACCAACAAAGAGAAACCACTATGTATGACTATGCAACAGTACATGGCACACTGTATGCGACACAATGCACCACCTAGCCACAGGAGGTATATATCGAGATAATGCATAAAGAAATATGTAATCCATTGCAAAGATCGTAAAGTCCAGTTACAGTATTACCAGTATACCACACTAGTTGTTGATGGAAAACTCCTGCCTAAAATATGTGCACATTCATGAATATAGGTGGCATACTGCTGTACTAGACTATACATGTTGCTAGATACGCACTTATATCCTGTAACACACATATGACTGAGGGCATGTTACAGGCTTACCCACACACACATCAGACATACATACAGGACAGAGAGGTATGGTAACCCAGATGAGCTTTACGTGTGTACCATAGAGTACTGTGAGTCAGTACTTACAAACCCTTATGCCTGAGGTATGTAATCTGTGAGGACTACAGGGAACACACAAAACAGTGTTTTCAAGCAATGTGAACATACACCATACTGTGCTGTTTAGGCCTACAGTTTCAGGTAGTACTACAGTTCATACAGGAGTTTGATTCACCAGCAGTACCAATCAATGAGCATACATGTACTGCTTTATCCTCCAATGGCACACCCCAGTTAACACCAAGGGACTATATCAGACCATATGCCATACTGCTTTTTCTGGCTAGCAATAGCATACACATCTTTTGCTGGGATCAGAGCTAGGACACATAATGCCATGACAGAAACAGTTTCCCACTAAGCTATCCCACATATACACAACTGTGACACATTCACCATCACACTCAGTCAGCATCACATAGCAATTATTGCAACAAGTACATGTGGGTGTGTATTGGTTCATAGGTAGTTAATAGGCTATTGGCCCTAGGGCCTATAGAAGCCTAGCCAGACAGTACCCTGGCCTTTGACACCCAAGTAATTTAATTTCATGTGCGCCTGTTAAGCAGAGCCACAGATGTGATTCCCGGGGTGTATTTCCTATCTCCCATCTGATCATCAAGACTATTCATGACGAGTGCTACTGAGGAGCTTTGTTTGCTATTGATAGGTAGTTTGTTCCAGGGTATGGGATGTCTCTGAGATAGGAATCTATCCTTCCAGCATGTTCTGTTTATTGAGGTGACAAAGTTTAGGTCCCTAGAGCTTGTAGCTCGTAGGGATTGTGATATGTTTATATGGAGCATGTCCAACAGCTCTTGGTTTGACATAGCCTTGTATGTTAGGCAGAGGTCACCTCTGGGTTTCCGGTATGCGACACAGTCTAGCTGTGGTTTTGTGAGACGGTCTGCATAGGGCATCTGTTTGAAGACAGTATTACTCTTTGTGAGGTATGTCTGTGGCCTTTCCAGTTGCTGTAGATGTCTTGTGAGGTACATACCAGAAGGGGCATTGTACTCTATAATGCGTTTTGTGAGTGAGTAGAGGGGAACACTGACCTCTTTTTCCCTGGATAACACACCTTTTGTGATGAGGTGTGCCATGTAGACAGATTACATGACTAGTGTGGCACTGTGATTATCAAGGGGGAGACTACTGTCCACCTGTGTCCCATGGTATCTTATCACACTTTCGGTGTTAAGTCGACTACCACGTATGTGGTAGTTCATGGGTACAGAGTTTTTAGCAAAAGGGATGCCAATGCATTTCTGACATTGAGCTTGAGGTCATGGCTTTGTCACCAGGCATCTGTCGCAGTAAATATCTCTCTCTCTCTCTCTCTATATATATATATATATATATATATATATATATATATATATATATATATATATATAATATACACACATACATATAAACATCCATTGGTGTACATATAGATATACATATAGGCACATATACATTACACCTTTCATGGTGGAAATATCAATTATGCGAAGTATGTGAGGTATACAGTTATGTAATGATATTGCACAGTCTTGTGCGAAATGCATTGAAGGTGTTCTCAGCCCATGTGGCTTTAGCAGGCCTCACTGGCTGCAACACTGCAAACCTAAAAAAATCACACCCACAGCGTTTAACCACATGTCATATACCAGCACTGTATGCTGTCTTGTTTGCCACACACTACTACCTACATACAAATATGCACATAACAACCTTCGCCAACATATATATGACCTCCCTTCAGAATCATTTGCAATATGTCCCTTGCTCTATGCACATGTACAGATGCTAATATATCTGACACAGATATATCTCTCCATATGTTTGTGCCATACACACACAAGGTCCACACTGTTGTAAGTCCCTGGACCTCACAGCTGACCTGTTGGGCCTTGCTGCAACATGAACAGGTGTCACGTGTGAGCACACAGTAATATTAGAGGGTGTATACATAGCTGCAAATGCTAGATTAGCATACTAGCCTGGTACAGCAGTTGCCAATGCTAAGCTACACGTTGATATGACTATCATGCATGTGTTACTCTGTCACATCCATGATTATATAGCTGTATACACTACTCCCCCAAACAGCCATTGTCCACACTACTGTACAGAACACAGATAACATGGATCAGATGTTTGACATTTAATGCTGAGCTACATATATCACATTTATGTCCCACTGCACACAGCTACACACTGTTTTGTCCATGGCAGTAGTTATGCAGGGCATCTGTGCATAGATACGTACTGCTGCCACATATTGATGTTTCAAAGTATGTAGAGTAGTCTTCAAATACATCTACTACATGCCAGTAAATACATATCTGTTACATACCTTTCCTTTATATGTTTTCATAGTTTTCAGTTCGGTGTGTCTTTGCCTTTTTTTTTTTTTTGGCTGGTGTGGGTGGGTGTGTGTGTCTCTCTTTCTATCTCTGTCTCTGTCTCTGTCTCTCTCTCTCAGTATCTGCAATGGGATGATTGCATGTGTGGCCAGCAAGTACAGCCTGCTTTTATAGGTATCTGCACATGTGCATGTGATGGCCTCTGCGCCAATTGGTGGCCACCATTTGGTAACTGCATGCAGCCTGCTGTGTGGTAATTGCAGTACTCACTGTCATAGCAACCCAATGCTATAAATTGCTATGTCAGGTAGGCGTAGCCCTTTCAGATTTCCAAAGTGGGGCCCATGCTTGTTTGCTGTGGACACCGTTGTGTAAGTCAGAAGGTTGGTATAGTTCTTATATCTGAAGCTAGGGGTGTAGCCAGTGATTTAAATGTTATACTCAGACTTGAATGTTGCCACTTCCAGTACACAGTTGTCAGTGTAGAATTGTACTCACTCCTACAAATGCTAACACAAGATACATGGGAGTATGTAGTTTCTTTTCTACTTATACAATTAACTGCCATACAAAAGTAGTTATTGAGATGTATTAATTTGGCGCATGAACTGTTTGTGAACTGCTATACTGTGAATATTAATTTACTCACTTCTGAACAGTTTGTGCTTTTTTAGTATTGACATTAGCACAGACTGCTCAAGAAAACTGGACAAATTTCAGTATTGAGTATGCCTACCTACATCCTTGGTAGACTCTGAACACACAGGTATATTGTACATTTGGGTAGGGGTGCAGACGGATAGAGGGCATTATGTATTAATGGGTGAATTTTATCTTGCTGGACTTAAAGGGTTGCTGTGTACCTGTTAGGTTTATCAAGGCAAGTAGTCTGTCTGCATAGCTCCCAACTGTGGACCTATCCAGATGGTAGCCAGAGGTTAGCTTGTTATTCTTTGTCTGTGCACTACACCGGTCTTTTCAGCACTGGAACAATGGCATTGTCATAGTTGGTTGCTACCAGTACATGGCTACATCCCTTGGTATTTCAGTGTTGTACTCCTACATAAGGGTATGCTTCTGGTACTCCTTCCAAAGCTATTTGCACAGTGTGCAACAGAATAGCTGATATGCCTTTGTGTTTCTGCCTCTGCCAGGCCTCTCAAACACTCAGGTACATATTTGAACAGACTCAGGGAAAAGTAGGTAAAAGTGAGGTACACCTTTAAAATATTAGTGACATTGAGTTGAGACTTTGAGACAACCAGAGCATATGGATTAATACACATTTCCTGAAGTACAAGCAGTGTCTAACTCTTACTTATTGTCATTATTCATTAAGTGTAATTCCCCACCTTTCTGCATAATGTCAGTACTTTTCAGAGGGATTCAGAGGGATTCAGAGGGACACACATAAAACTTGTCTCAAAATCAGGGACATGCCTGAAAATTAGTCACAGTTGGGAAGTATGGCCTCTGCCCTCATCAGATATGCTAGTGTTTTTCCTGCTATGATACTGTGTGGGATTTGTAAAGTGCTGCTGTAACATTATTTCCTGCTAGAATGGCTGGTTCTCTTTTCACAGTCATGTAATGCAATTCCACAAGAACTGCTGATAAAGATCCACAGAACAAGATTTGTGTTGTGGCATTCCCATTTGTCCTTTACATTCACTCATTCTGATGCATGATATATTTATTTCAGCACCAATTTGTATTATGTTTACCATGGCTTAGTGGTACTTCATGCAGTGTAGTGTGTACAAGGTCTGGGGTTCGAGCCTGACAGAGGTATTTTATTTTGCTGCTGAGCAGAACAAGGGCCCTGACATACAAAGTGACTAAGGCACTTTTAAGCATTTGTAAGTGGGTTTGCGCAGGTTTGTGCAATGCTTAGCAAAGCTTAGCTAAGCACACACAAGCGCACATAGGCACACAGTCGCGTAAACCCGCTAACTACTGCTTAAAAGTGCTTAATCCTGCTTACCCCCTAGCTCATTTCTTTGAAAGAAAAGAAAATGGGGAGATAGGAAAGTGGTGAAAATGGGGTACAAAGAGGGAAAGACAGTAGGGAAAACAGCTTGGGATGTGCAGGACGAGTGTAGGGAAGGCCCATAGTTGCCCATTTCTTTAACAGCAACAGCTGTGCATATGCAATAAATTTGGAGGGAAATATGAAACCTTCAACCCCTGTGAGAGGGGTGAGGACAACAAAGTATGTTGTACTGCCAATTAAATATCAGTTTATGTGTCCAGCGGACATGTGTGCAAAATGGGCAGCTATGTATGGGGCATCATTTTTTTTGGGAGCAGATTGCCCTTTTTTTCTTTTTTTTTCAGGTGAGAGTGGAATGTGAGGTGGGGAAGTAGGTATATTTGGGGAGGTAGGTTGGGGAGGTAAACAGACAAGACAAACAAGATGCATACAGAGGTGGAATATGACACGTGGTGGGTGAACACCATTGACGGGGAAGGATGTTTGGAAATTGTAAGCCCATGAGCCCACAGATGGCAACAGTGGAAATGAGATCCCCACCCATGGGCAGTCACCACTGCACCTTCACATCCCAGAGGGTGGCTGTGCTGGGGGCTGCGTGGGAGGGGCAGCTCACCCGTGAGTCATGCCACTCGTGCCTCAAGCTGGCATAGAGGATCAGCCACAGAACACTCAATCTCCCTATGCACCACAGCCCGGACCATTCGGAGGGTGATAGGTGGCACTCCTATGCCCACACTTGCACGGGGGTGGGGACGAGCCCCATCCCCTGCAGTGCTTCCACCCAAAGGTGGCACAGGACCAATGGAGGAGGAGGTCCCAGACTGGGCACCAGACCTGATGGTGCCATTGCCAGCTGAGGTGGTACCGGTGGGTCCGCTGGGACTGGCCTTCCCATATGTTCTATGTTTAGGAGGATTTAATGAAAATATGGGTTAGCAACAGTCAATAGCATTCCCAATTATTTATAACAACATTCAGAAGTATTCCCATTAACCCAACACACCAGAGTTCCAACAGTTGAACAGCAAGCATGGCACATGCATGTATGGAACAACAGTGGACATTACAACAGCATGCAGGTTTAATTGATGGCAACAGGCCACCAATATTGTGGTATTTGACCAGGGTACATACATCGAAATAAATGCAGATATTTATAAACCAATAGGACATATGTCCCAACAAATGTTTTGAGATTAGACATACCCATTGAGGTGTGGAATTGCATTTTTTATGTACATACAGTAGGGTGGAAAATGATAGCTCCATTAACAACTTATATATCCTTGTAGGTTATACTACATTCCTATTGACTGCAGTTATATGTCCCCTACATGTATTATTACACTACCCAATTGTCCTTAAATCGTGAAATGGGTTTTGCAAGATCTTTACATACATGGGCTGTATCTGACATACAACTGTCCGGGATGCAGATGTTACTGCTACATATTTTGTGAGTTGCTCAGACATACTACTGCTGAGATGGTACATTGACAGCTCTACTTTCATATACTTATCTAGATATGTTTAGGTGAAATTATCAGTTATATGTTAACAGCTCCCTACATTTCTGCCAGCACAATGACATTTTTGGGGAACACAATACCAAGCTACTCATGTGCCAGATTAACCTGTACATGCTGGGCATGAACCAACAGTTGAGGACTGTGAATATGCTTAAAAGCTACTAGCACTCCCTTCATCCACTTTATATGGGCCTACCCAACTGTGTGTTAACAGCACTTAATTCCACAGTACTATTTCTATAATGCAAGAGTACAACAACTTATCAAAGAAAATGACACAGACAGACTCCAGGAATTATACCTTTATTAAAGACTTAAAACACTTTTCTAGAGGTTCTCTCATTTATTTTATATAACAGTACATGCAGAATAATTATTAGAGAATTATTATACCTTTATTTATTGTGTTTAAACACTTTTTTCAGTGTCTCTCATTTATTTTACATAACAGTACAAGCAGAATAATTACTAATTTGCCTGGTGGTGCAGCCTTAGCAGCCTATCTGCATAGGCTTGCTGATTTGCAACACGGACACCTGCAGCTGTGAAGTAAATGAAGTGATACTGAGACATACCTATCCATAGTATAGACTAGAATAGCAATTCTTACATACTTAATTCCATGGCTACTTAGTAGTGGGGCATTTTCCATCTCACGGGCCTCCTGGATCCACTGGTCCAGCTGATCCACCTTGCATCTCTTCAGGTCTGCGTGGTGGTGTCTGACCTGCTCACCAGTCCAAGGGACACCTGTGGCACTGGTGAGTTCATGAGCTAGACAGTTCCAGGCTTCCGCTTTGTATTGGGTGCCCTGGTACTGGCCCCACAGGAGACTATCCTCATAGGTTCATAGGTTCATACTAGGCTATCTGCCCTAGGGCATTTATAAGCCTAGCCAGAGTGTGTTTGGCTTTCACCACCCATTTTAAATTAATTTTGCTATGCCCTATTTCGAGGTTAGTATATAGTGCCTCTGTCTAACAGTGACACAGAAGTGATACCCGGGGTAAACCTATGATCTCCCATCCACTCATCAAGATTCCTCTTGAAGAGAGTCAATGAGGGACTCTGCCTAACCTGGACTGGGATTTTATTCCAGAGTGAAGGGAGCCTATGGGTTATGAATCTGTCCCTCCAGCATGTCCTATTTATTTCAGTGCAGAGGTTCCAGTCTCTCGAGCGTGTAGCTCGATGGGATTTGGATTTTCTGAGGTGCAGCATGTCCTTTAATTCCAGGATGGACATGGCTTTATAAGTCAGGCACAGATCGCCTCTGAGCAGGTGGTATGCCACTGAGTAGAGCTGGAGTTTCTTTAACCGGGCAGCATACGGCATCTGTTTGAGCCCTTTGATCCTCTTGGCGAGGTACTTTTGGGGTCTTTCCAGTTTCTGCAGGTGTCTGGTAAGGTACATCCCAAAAGGGGCTATGTACTCAATTATGGGCCTGATGAGGGATGAGTAAAGAGGCACGATGACCTCCCCTGATCTAGATGTGAATCCCTTCATGATTAGGTGGGCTATATAAAATATTTTTCTAACCACTTTGGTCATGTGGTTGTCAAATTAGAGATTGTTATCAACTTGGGTCCCCAGGTCTCTAATTACTTCTTCTGTACTTAATGGATTACCACCTATGTGGTAATTTGTGGGCACTTTGTTTTTGCCATAGGGGATGACTATACACTTTTTGGCGTTTAGCTTGAGGCCATGGCTCTGGCACCAATTGTCTGTTTCTATGAGGCCCTTTTGGAGGATGCTTGTGTCAGCTGGAGAGTCAATTATGGCGCCCAGTTTGCAATCATCTGCGAACTTGGTCAGCTACAGTCCTTCTGTGTTGGCCTGTACCTCTGAGAAATATATACCGAACAAGAGAGGTCCCAGGACTGAGCGTTGTGGGATGCCACTTGTAACTGGTTTGGAGTCTGACATGGCTCCAGCAATTCTAACCATGTGGGTTCTGTCCTTGAGCCAGTTTGCAACCCATCTAGTGACATAGGGGGTTATATTTAAACTGGTGAGCTTATCTATAATGCCCGAGTGAGGTATTGTATCGAAGGCTTTTGCGAAGTCCAGGTAGGCTGAGTGGACCACCTTCCCCTCGTCAATGGCCTTGGTGACTGTTTCAAAGAAATCAACTAGGTTTAAGAGGCAGGATCTGCCCTTAAAAAAGCCGAACTGGGTAGGATCCAGTGTCTGTAGGTCCCCAATATCTTTATTTATGAGGTCCATGATGATCCTTTCCATAGCTTTCCATAGCTTTGCAGACCAAGCTAGTCAGGCTTATGGGGCAATAGTTTTCAGGATCCGTTGAGGCACTACCTTTGTGGAGAGGGACCACTGTTGCTGTACGCCACTCTTTGGTTACATATCCTGTAGTAAGGCTGAGACTGAACAGTAGTTTTATGTTTGGGTTTAGCTCTTCTTGGAGTTCATGTAGGATGCAGCCCAGGACACCGTCTGGTCCCATTGATGCTGTGTTTTTTGCTTTGGAGAGGGCGGCTCTTACCTGAGCATCTGAGATGTCAGGGGGGCAGCTCTCTGCTGGGATAGATATTTGCCCTTTTGGTGGGGAGGGGGGGAGAAGTTTGCACTGAATCTGTCAGCTAGGATGTTGGCAATGTCTGTGGGTTTGGTGTATTTTTTGTCATTCTGGACTAATTCTGAGCATATCTGTGAATTCCCACCCAGGTTCCTAACATAACTAAAGAAAGCCTTGTGATTATCCTTAGTGTCCTGTGCAATTTGTCCTCTCATAGCTGGCCTTAGACGATTTTATGAGTGCCCATAGTTTTTTGCTAATACTGATCAGAGATGCCTTCCCTTTTTGGGATTTTGCTCTATCATGTAGTAGCTTCCTCCTTCTATTGTATAGTTTGTTTATGGCTGGAGTCCACCAGACAGGACATCTGCCTTTGGAGGATTGGGTCTTGGTTTTATTTAGGATTGCACGATCCATGCATTCCTGAAGGTGTTCATAGAATGAGTTTATAAAGGAATCTGCGGTCTGGGCCGTATTTTCCACAGGCCCGGGGGCTTTGAAGGATTCCACCTCAGTTTTGAGGAGTGTGAAATTTGCTTTAGAGAAGTTTTTCACTGTGGTTTTCTGGGCAGGGGGTGGGGTCGGGATGTGAATATCAAGTGAGATTTGTTTATGGTCTGATCTTACCAGTGAGGGATACACTTCTGGTCTAGAGCATAGAGTCCCCATGTTGGTGATGATCAGGTCCAGTATGTTTTCCCCTCTTGTGGGAGTGGTAACAAGTTGCTCCATAGCATTTGAGTTTATAAATTCTAGGAACCTCTGGGCTAGGGTGTTGGAGCTAGAGTAATGCTCCCAGTCTATGTTTGGGTAGTTGAAGTCTCCCAATATAATGATGTTTGGAGAGACCTTCATATTTTCCAATGTTCTCAGGAAGGCCGAGTGGGGTTCCTGGGTTTGGGAGGGTGCTCTGTAGCAGGTTATAAACTGGAAGGCAGTTTTATCCACTGTTAGTTGCACATGGATAGTCTCTGATGCTTCGTGCTGTGCCACCAACCTGGAGGTGTGGGTATCTTTGACGAATATTGATACTCCCCCTCCTTTTGTGGTTCAGTCCAAGTTTTGGTGCCGAAAAGCATGGTATGAGGTATAACCTGGTATTGCTGGGGTGCTCTCAGGAGCCTTGAACCAGGTTTCTGTTACAGATATTGATGTTCTCCATGCTAAGGAGAGTTTTGAGTGCGTGCATCTTGAGGTTTAGACTTCTGGCTTTGAGTAGCATTACTCTTAGTTTCTTATCTCTTGTGATACCTATGGAGGTGGATTTGTCTTTTGAGCCATACCTAAAAAGGCACTATGGGGGTAGCAAGAGCTTTTGCCAATATCTGAAAGCCCAGGGGTGACAGGTGCAAGCCGTCCCTAGCGAAGCATCGTGGCTTGTCGAGCATGTCATCCCAGGCTGACAGGCATTGGATCCCCTTTGAATGACACCAATACTTAAGCCAATTGTTGAAATTGATCCTCTTGTCTTCATATTGTGGTATCATTCTTGTTGAGGGTAAGATGCTACTCAAGGTCAGGGTCATACCGGCCTGGGCTACATGCTCAGAGAGCTCCTCTATGTCTCTTTTTATGTAGTCCAGGGAGGTACATTTCAGGTTATTCACACCAGCATGGACAATGACTGAGTCATATTTGTACTTGCCTTGGAGTGACCTGAGGGCTTGTGTTATGTGGCGGATCCTAGCGCCCGACAAGCAGCTCACCGTGACCTTCTCCTTGTTCAGCCTGGTGAGCGGGACGTTAGTGTGCCTGACAATAGAGTCATCTATTACAAGTGTATCCGGTGTGTTGTTTAGCCTTAAGGGCTGTGACTGTTTGGCACACTGGCTTTGTGAGCTATGCGTTGCACGTGTTTTGTTTTGGGGTAGCGGTTGCTTGAGTGTCTGCTTTGGAGGTCTCTGCTGCTTAGGCAGATTTTTATTTAGAGCCTCTGCGTATGTTTTTGTGTGTTTACGTGTTTGGTTTCCTGTCGTGGTAGGTCTATGTGAGACTGGAATTGTAGTGAGTGTGGTTTCCTTCTCCTCCTGACTGGTTACACCAGTACTGAGTTGAGAGAGCTTAGCCTCCAGTTTGTCTATATGGTTGCATCTCTCACAAGTGCTGGAATTTGTTGGGAGGAGGAGAGGGTTGTCTGTGTACATGAGGCAGTTGTAACATTGCCTCAAGATTCCCAGATTCACCAGCTGGACCGGAGAGGAGATTGACAACTGAACTTTGGACATGCTAGAATAGTATTGGGAATTACCTTATAATTGAAAAAAAGGGCCAATGGGGAAAAAGGTACTGAAGGGGAGTTTGTGAGGGTATAGTGCTTTTCATTTTTTAGTGCTGACTTATATAATTGCTTTAGTGAGCAAGTGCTAGGTAACTTAAATGCAATGTGTTACAGGTAACTTAAATGCAAAAACGACAAACAGTAGCTTTCTTTCAAGTGAAACAAGAAAATAAGTACAGTAAGAAATGCAGATATCACTAGGGATCCACAGAAGCACTGAAAAGCCGCGTTTTAGGTGGAATTAGCATTTCAGGGAAATGACAAGCAAACAAGCAACAAGCATACAAACTGAGCTAGATTCAGCAGGCCTGGATCTAGTCTATGCTACAGCAAACAAGATGTACCAATTTCAGAAAGAAACAGTTCAAATATGCAGGCACTTTAAGCCTTTAACCAGAAATTCCCAGCTCAGAAGGGCAGAGTCCAGCCTCTCCTCCCACAAGAGTGCAGACCATGATTATGGACAAGGAGCCAAACCATCACTTTTGACGCCTCAATGCCCCAACGTTGCGCTCAAAAATGAGAGCCCTCTCCAGCACCGCCCATTGCTGCCTGCAGATGGGAGCTGCAACCAGTTATGGCTAGTATTCCCGCCTATGGAGCTTAAATATGCATCATTTCCCGCACTTATTTGTGATGGGCCAGTTTTGAAAAAATGCAGCTGAAGGTACACCTGCTTCGCAATGGGTAAACTTACATTGATATGTATGTGTGTGTTGAAAGTGCATACTTATGAAAAGCTGTCATGGCTTAGTGGTTCAGTACTGTGATTATGGTGCACAGTATCCCGGGTTTGAGGCCTGTCATTGCTTTTTATTTCACTACTGGCCAGACCGGCTAGGAGGTGTGGCTATGTTTTACCGACTTTGCTCAACTTTGCCCGATGTTACTCTACGTTGCTTGCCTGGCGTTGCTCTATGTTGCCCGGCGTTGCGCTAGTTAGCGCGGTGCACAGCTACGCGCAAACATGTTCTGTTTGCGCTAGTTGGCATGATGTGCAGCTCCGCACAAAGCTATTGCACTAGTTAAAGCAGTGCTAAGCTATGAGCAATTATACTGAAATGTGCTTAATACTGGTAAACTTTGCTTAGCAGTGCTTCACATTGCTTAAGATACATTACTTATGCATTCATCAGTATGCATAACCATTTCACTTTCTTATATATACATATATATATATATATATATATATATATATATAAGATTTGATGAATATGCTTCACCTCAAAAAATCTAGATCCGTCAGAGTCACAAGGGCGGGAGACTTAAACCTCGACACGACTATTAAATAGGCGTGCTGGAGGGATAGATTCATCACCCAAAGACTCCCTATGCTGTGGAATAAAATCCCGGTATATGTGAGGCAGAGCACCTCGCTGGCCTTGTTCAAGAGAAATCTTGACCAATGGATGGGAGATCGCAGATATACCCCAGGGATTACCTCAGTGTCACTGCTCAACAGAGGCACAGCAAAATAATGGGTATAGTTCCCCATACTAAAGGGGTGGCGTAAGCCACAAAACTATGGGCTAGGCTTGTAAATGCCCTCGGGCAGATAGCCTAGTATGAACCTATGAACCTATATATATAAAATTCGTTCACTACTACATAGGCCATTTCACTGCTTTTTACTAAAATTTCAATGATAAATGTCAGGAATTCTTTTCATATACAGATTTCCAACAGAAAGTAAAAAGGAGAGTGGTGGGACTTGAACCAAGAATGCCTCCTCTTTGTGCAAAGGTTCTACCACTACGCTACTGATATTTTGCTTAATTTACATAAAAGTTTGTTATTATCCTCTTCGATGTCTTGACTGCTAACTGTAGCTAAGCAATGGGCAAATCCACGCAAACACATGCAAATGCGGGTAGCTATATCGGGAATAATAAAAAAAAAAGTTTTACATTTTATTATTGTACTGGGGTTTAGAATGTGGGGGAGTGTAGTGTTGGGTATGTACACATTTGAGCGGACTCGCTCATGTCACTTGACATTTCCCAATTGTGAGATTTGCAGGGACATGGATTTTTGGACTGCTCGGCAGTCCGACATGGCCCCTACACTCGTGCATGTTCCATGTTAGCCTTTGAGTTGAGGCAGCGTGCCCTCATTAATATGCATGGTGCGCTGCCATCTTACTCTTACACTGGCGTTTCTGTGTAAGACTACTCTACTCTTACACGGAGGAGTCATGAATCCTGGGGATAGACTTTTCTGTATATGTAGACTAGCTACATATTCTACAGTATTGCTGCCTCTTAAATCGTTTTTCAGTTGTGCACTTGCCTTGCTTCATTTAAAAAGTTTTAAATTGCTAAATTTGTAGAGTTTTAATTGTAGTTACTGTTTAGGGCTACACACTCAAGTGTGTTAACCTTTTGTGTGTTTATTTACTGTATTATTGCATTGTTTAGCCTGTTTTGACCAAAAAAAAAAAAAAAAAAAACAACCTCCCCCAAAATACTATCTTGTTTGCTCGTTTCCCACCTTTACTAGCTAGTATAGTCCAGATCCCAGGCTTTGCTGGTTTCAGGATTTTATTTTCTGTGTTCATAGCTATCCAGACCTTGCTGTGGTAAGGGGAAGTCCTACTGCTTACCAGTGGGAGTGGTGAGCATTGTACTGCCTAACACTCGAGGAATGCTTTCCAGCTCTGAAATTGTAATTTTATTAGCCATTTTGAGCGGATTTCTATCCCTTTCAACTTTCTGGCACACGTGTTTGCACATTTTTTGCATTGTGCAGCACTGCGAGACTACAGTTAAACTATTCCAGGTGCCAGAAAGTCTGCTCTTCAAATTTCTCCTGAGAACGAGCTTATTTCTCAGTAGTAGCACTAAAATCTGAACCCCTGTGACTAGCACTTGCTCTAGAACCTGCTGGAAAGCACTAGGAAGCCTTAAAATGATACAAGCACTCAACTTTCCTTGTTAATAAGGAGAAATTAATCATAGGCACTAAACAGCCTATTATTGCAACGTACCTTGCATAGGTAAAGGAAAACAGGTCTTGTACTTTACAAAAAAGCACCTAAACAGGCATGTCCAAGGGTCAACTTACGGTGATTTCTCCTGTCCACCTGGTGAATCTGGGCATACTGGGGCAATGCAGCAACTGCCTCATGTACACAGACAGCCCTCTCCTCCTACCACCCAACACTACAACCTGCAAGAGATGCAGTTACATAGCCAACCTGGAAGCAAAGCTCTCTCCAGCCAAAATTGTGCTAGGCAGTCAAGAGGAGAAGGTTGACACCTGCACTACACCTCAAGCAACACATAGCCCTTCAAAACCCACACCATCAAAACCCACACATAGCAACACTAAACCCACATATGTGGAGGCCCTTATCATTAACCTACCCAAGCAACAAGGACCTCCAAAGCTGAAATGCAAACATCAGTCACAACTAAAGTGTCACATAGCTCACAACACCAGTGTGCCACCCAACAACAGCCCTTAAGGCAAGACAAGGTACCCAACACTTTAGTCATAGGTGACTCTATAGTCAGGCACACTGATGCCCCACTCTCTGGGCTGAACAAGGAGAAAACTACAGTCAGCTGCTTGTTGGGTGCCAGGATCCACCACATAATGCATGCACTGAAGTCACTCCACAACAAGTACAAATGCAACTCTGTCATTGTCCATGTTGGAGTGAATGACTTGAGATGTACCTCCCTGGACTACATGAAAAGAGACATGGAAGAGCTCTCAGATCATGTGGCCCAGGCAGGTATGACCCTAGCCCTGAGCAGCATCCTGCCTTCACCCAGAATGATACCACAGTATAAGGACAAAATGATGCACTTCGACAACTGGCTAAGCTTCTGGTGTCATTAAAAGAGGATCCAGTATCTGTCTGCCTGGGATGACATGATGGACAAACCACAATGCTTTGCCAGAGATGGTCTGCACCTGTCGCCCCTGGGATTCAGGTTACTGGCTAAAGCTCTTGCCACCCCTATAGTGCCTGTTTTAGGCAAGGTTCAAAGGACAAAACCACGACCATAACAGATATAAGCATGCAAACTCTGTAGCTAATGCTACTCAGTGCTAGAAGTCTAAACGTCAAAATGCACTCTCTCGAGGCACTCCTAAAAATGGAGAACATTGATATCTGTGCAGAAACTGAGACCTGGTTTAAGGCTCCAGAGAGCACCCCTGCAATACCAGGCTAAAACTCTTACCACACTTTTCGGCCACCAAACCAAGACCGAAACACTAAAGGTGGAGGAATGCCCATATTCACCAAGGATATTCACACCTCCAGGCTAGTTGCCCAACACAATGCATCTGAAATTTTCCAGGTACAACTAACACAAGGTAAGACTGCAATCCTTTCTAAACATACTGGAAAATATTAAGATACAACCAAACACCCTAATACCGGGTGATTTCTACTACCATGCCGTTGACTGGGAACACTACTTGGGTACCAACAACTTTTCCCAGTGGTTCTTGGAATTCATAAATTCCGATGCCCTGGATCAACTAATCCATTGTCCCACCAGGGGCTCCAATATTCTAAACCTGGTCATTATCAGCATGTGAGATAGATGGTCCACACCAGTGGTCATCTCCTCATTGGTCAGGTCTGACCATAAGTTAATCACCCTTGACATCCTCATCCCACCCCCACCCTAAGTAAGGAAACCTCCATAAAAAACTTCTCCAAAGCCAACTTCATGCTACTCAAGTGAGAAGTGACAAACTTCATGCAACCCATGCAGACAGGAGCTGAAAGTTCGACTGCTGAATCCTGCACTAAGGCACTGTACGAGCACATCCACTTGTGCATGAATCGTGCCATCCCAAATAGAACCAAGACACTCTCTTCCAAAAAAGGAAGCCAAGCTAGTGGTCCCATGCCATAAACAAACTATACAACAGAAAGAAGAAACTGTTGCAGAAAAGAGGAAAATCCCAGGATGCAAAAAACTCCCTTAACAGCCTCAGTAAGAAGTTGAGATCCCTCATAAAATCCACCAAAGCTAGTTACGAAAATAAAATTGCCAAAGATTCCAAAGACAACCACAAGGCATTCTATAGTTATGTCAAGAATCTAAATGTCAATGCTCAGATCTCCTCTGAGCTACAACAGAATGGCATTAAATATACTGATCCCAAGGATATTGCCAATATCCTGGCAGATCGATTTAGTGCTAACTTCACCCCCTCTTACCCTCTAAAGGGCCCATCTCAATACTAAAAGATTGCCAAATTTTGGTAATCACAGCCACACAGGTAGAAACCGCACTCTCCAAAGCTAAGAATACAGCATCCATGGGACCAGATGACATCCTGGGTTGTGTACTGCATGAACTACAAAATGAACTGGCACCTCACCTAAGTGTCATGTTTAATCATAGTCTCACCTCAGGCTTCTTGCCCACTGATTGGTGCACAGCTACAGTTATCCCACTCCACAAGGGGGGATCCACCTTGGATCATGGGAACTACTGTCCCATCAGTCTGGCGAACCTGATTTGCAAGGGCATGGAACACATTATCATGGAACTTATAAACAAAGAGATTGACAACCTTCAAACACTGCACCCCACCCAGTTTGGTTTCGTGAAGGGCCGATCTTGTCTCCTGTACCTGACTGACTTCTTCAAATCAGTCTCCAGAGCTGTGGATGAGGGTAAGGCAGTTCACACAGTCTATCTGGACCTCTCCAAGGCCTTTGACACAATCCCCCACTCTGGAATCATAGATAAACCTAGTAAGCTGGGCATAAATCCCTATGTCACTCGATGGGTTGCCAACTGGCTTACTGACAGAACCCAGACTGTAAAAGTAGCCAACTCCAAATCCAACTCCAGACAAGTGGCAAGTGGAGTACCTCAGGGTTCAGTTCTGGGACCGCTCTTGTTTGGCATTTACTTCTCTGAAGTACAGGCCAACACTAAGGGATTCTGGCTAACAAAGTTCGCAGATGACTGCAAACTGGGAGCCATTATTAAATCCTGAAATGATGTAGATATTCTACAAAAGGGCCTTACAGAAACAGATGCTTGGAGCCAGAGCCATGGGCTCAAGCTCAATGCCAAGACATGTATAATTATCCCCTTTAGGAAAAACATGTACCCATGAATTACCACATAGGTGGCAGTACACTAAACACTGAAAGTGTGATGAGAGACTTGGGGACACAGGTGGACAGTGGTCTCACCTTCAATAACTACACCACCACAACAGTCAGGAAATCTTTCTATGTGGCACACCTCATCACTAAGGGCTTTTCATCCAGAAAAAAGGAGGTCATTGTCCCACTGTACTCATCCCTCATTAGATCCATCATAGAGTACAATGCCCCATTGGTCATGTACCTCACAAGACATCTGCAACAGCTGGAAAGGCTGCAGAAAAACCTCACTAAAAGAATCATAAGCCTAAAGCAGATGCCCTATGCTGGCCATCTAAAAAAACTCCAGCTATAGTCTGTGGAATATCGTCTACTCAGAGGTGATCTCTGCTTAACATACAAGGCCATGTCAAACTCTGAGCTGTTGGACATGCTCCACTTAAAGAAATCCCAATCCCTCAGAGCCACACATTCCAGGGATCTAAATCTTGTCATCACAATGAACAAAACATGCTAGAGGGCTAGGTTCCTGAACCAGAGACTCCCAAACTCTGGAATAGACTGCCCATACATGTCAAGCAGAGTGCCTCAATGGCCCTCTTCAAAAGGAACCTTGACGATTGGATGGGAGAAAGGAAATTCACCCCAGGGATCACGTTAGTCACCCTGCTAGACAGGGGTCCAGGGGAGTAAATATTGTTGCAAGAAATATCCAGGGAATTGTTATGGCTAGGCTTGAATAGGCCCTAGGGCTGATAGCCTGGTACCAATTTATGAACCTATGAACCTATGAAATTATATGTTATAGCAAACTTCTGAACAATTGGTTTTACCTGAAATATCTTGAAAAAGCTCAGCACCAGGCTGAGCGAAAGTGCTTGAGGAGATTTTTGTTTGTTATTAAAGCAAGAAAGTTTTATGTAAGTTGCAGCCTTTCATTTTCTGCCTTGCGGAAGAAGGAATATCAGCATTTCATCAACTTTTCATTTTGGGCTTCCAGAGCCAGCTTCCAGGTTGTGGATCTGCTTTGCTTTATTGGTGCTTTTCACTTGTTCTTGGTTTTCTTTTTACCTGAAATATGAAAATAGCAGAAATTAGCAGAATCTATTTTTGGTCACTTCAAATTTGTCTCAAATTGTTTTAGTGTTGGAGGTTTGAAATGTTTACTTTAACATCAGAACACTTAACATTTCTGTTATTTTTTTCATAAATTTATCTTGATGACAATGTAAATAGCATTGAAAAGTTAAAACTGATTATACTTCACTAAAAAAAATCACATAAACCAGACATTCCTTAAAAGAAGCACAATTGTTATAATTAATAGCATAGTATTTGGCATCATTTTGTGGTCAAACTAAGAAAACAGCTGAAACAGATTGTGCTACATGTCCTATTTAATGATCTTCATATCTATGAAATATGCACAGAAAATGCCAGAATTTCTTCATGCTCATGTCCAATTAATAATGTACTGCTTTCTGTTTTGTAAAGGAATACACTGGCTGGCAGTGTCTGAATGGGAATATGCATTGTAAACAAATTACTTGGTTTCTTGAACTGTCATGTTTCACTCCAGTTTAAAAATATCCATAAATAAGAAAAATGCATTGACTGGGCATATTCTGGGCACCACGCTGTTTCACGTGGCTTGCATTATGGCAGGCCTTTAAACAGTAGGATTTTAGCAGCAAAATGCTATGGATGAATGCTAAGGACAGGGCTTTTGTCCTAATATTGATGACAATGGTACAGTAAAAAATCCCAGTAGGCTTATGGAAAAAATGAAACACTACAGCCTTGACAAGAAAACATGCAGAAACAGAGTGCTGGCAGCAATAAAAATGATGAGTTCTGGCAGCTGCTACTGGCATTATGTAGCACAACTATGCATAGTTGTAAAATGTTGTTATAAAATACAGAAACCAATGATCTTTCTTCTTTGCTATAACCATTTCAAAGACAATAGTCTTTAAGTGTGCATTTATTTATTTATTTATTTGTGAATGATGCATTCTATTTGAATGGAACAAAAAATAATGTCAGTACAGACAAAACATTCTAATATTTCATGGGTGCAGCACTAGGAACTTACAGCTGAAGTCATTCTATATATTTTGTTAGCATTAAGAACAGTAATGCAATTAGACATTTTCTGTAATGTCACAAGAAAAGCTATGTTGCCTCTCCTACAAAATGTAGCGATCTTATGCAAATGCATACATCAGAGCGTTTTATACATTTATTTTTATTTTATACATTTTAAATACATTGCAAAGTCTAATCAATCAAATAAACATGGTGGCTGAACTGGGACAGGAATACCATCATTAATAATTTACTTCCAAACAGATTGATTGTGTCTTGCATATATTTTCCTTTGTACTAATAACTGTACAAATTATATAAGATGATCCAACAAGAAAGGCTAAATAAAGAAGTTTTAAGCAGAAGAGCGATTTTCAAGATCTGCCCTTCTCTGGGTTTTTGGACTTTTTTCTTTTTCTTTTTTTTTTTTTGTCACTTGACATTTTGAGAGGTGATATTCCAATAGGGAGCTGAATATTTGACACAGTTACATTGTTTAAAAGGTAGTGGAATAGTGAAATGGCAACTTCTATTTTGATATCTGCATTGTTGCATTTTTTTCCTTTGGTACGTTTGCTCATATAATATCAATGTTTCTAATGTTTTAAGTTTTTTGTTTTTTATTGTGTGGGATATGGACAGCTGTGCCTTTAAACCATTAGTTTCTAGGTTTGTGCTTCAATTGACTATCAGTGGATTGTATATTGTATTTTTTTCTTTTTTTTTTCACTTTACATATAGATAAAGGATATCTGGTAGTGTGGTTAGGTGAATGGGAAAGATCCCAGAGATAGCCATTGAAACTCAATAGATCAGGCATGGGGTGGGATTTTATTGATGTGTTGTTTCCATCAAACTGACTTAAAAAAATTGCTGTGCATTTCAAAAAACGGGATAATCAGAGAATTGAGCATGGTATAAGGTTTAATATTGTCATATAGATTTGCTCGCACTGCATGTCATTATCCTGTTGTTTGTTGCTGTGAAAAAATTATATCAGTAAGGGTTGAAGAAAGAAACTATTAGGTTAGCGCTGCAAAACAATGATATTACTGTTGCTATGGAGATTCTTTATGGACATATTATTTTTTTTCAGTGAAAAGAAGCTGCTAGACCAAATTAAGTCTGTTTTTGTAAATTATCATTTGATATTCTATATGGCATTATACATTTCTATGACAAAGTAACATTTTTTTTTCTTCATTTAGATTCATAGGTTTTGGAAGGCAGGTGGCCTCTTTGACCATACAAAGACTAGTCTTGTACCTCAAAGAGTTTATCAGGAGTAAATGTGGGTACCCCTTTAACTGTCAAGACAGAATGAGAAGGAGACCAATGTGCTACATTATTTCACTGGCACTGGAGCTTGTTCCATAAGTGGGGAATTCTTTGGTCAAGGAACCTATCTCTCCAAGAAGTTTTGTTTATGTTGCAGTAAAGGTTGAGTTCTTTGAAGCAAGTGTTTTTAGCATTACCAGTATTTTGTTGGTAGAGGAGGCCTAGTAGGACAGATTGTTTCATAGTCAGGATTCCAAGATGGTCATCAGCTAGATAACACATACTTCACCCAGCTCCTAAAAGAAAATATTAATCTAACCTAATCAGAGGGTCTGAGCATCATAAGAAACCTCCAAATAATAAAATTCTAAAAGATTAAATAACTACTGAACAAAAAAAGAATATATTTCGAAATTATAGGCTGATTACTTACTTTTGAAAAGGTGATTGTTACACTGTGACTCTGATGCGTGTATCCAGGTCTTGACAGTGGGAAACTCGTTAAACTTTAAAAACAAACAGTAAGAGAAATAAGCTAAAAACAAAAATGAAACAAATGAAAGCTCAAGTAACCAAAACTAGGTTATCACAAATAGCATCACCAGAAAAAGAAGTATGCACAAAAAGACAGAAAACTACAAAACAGCAAGCTGACATACAAAAGCAAACCCAAAAACCAAAAATGGATCAACCTTTCTTCATGGAAGAATTCAAGGCAGCCTTAACGCCACTCCAAATGGAGACTCAGACTTACTCTTCAAAATTAACTATGTTTGGAAATAATCTGGAACAAATTCTAACAAGGTTGGAAAAAAAAGAAGCAAAAACCTTAAGCTATGAGACAAAAATAGAAGAGATCCAGAAAAAGGCTAGTAGTAAAGAAAAATCTGTAAAAGATATCCAACAGAAATTAATTGGCCTAGAAGCCAGGTCAAGACGAAACAATGTCCTAATTAGAGGCATTCCTGAAAAATTTGAACAAGCACAGCTACCACTATAACTAAAGAAATATTTGAAATATTCCTAGGTAACAACGGACTGGCCCAATCAATTACCATAGAAAAAATTCACTGAGCACTGAGGAAATCACAAATAGTTGAAGTTCCTAGACAGATTTATGTAAGAGTTATGAACGCCTCTCATGCACAATCAATTTTACAGGCAGCAAAACCAAAAAATATATAATCTGGAATGGACAAAAGTTAACCATAGCTCAAGACCTGCTCCTACCTATTAAACAACAAAGACAAGCATTATCTCCTTACTGCGCTTATCTACTTAACCAAAAAATCAAGTTTCAAATGAAATATCCTGCAACTCTAATATTCCAAAAAAAATGGAATCTCCTACCAAATAAACAACATCGATGAAGTAAAGTCCCCCTTCCTGAAAGTGTTTAATGAAGTTCCCAGCAAATAAATGAAAGCTGCTAAAATACAATTACATATGCAGAAAAAGTGTTCTCTTATCCAGACATCTCCAAGCTAAATCTGCTAAACTAATCAAATCAAAAGCTATAAAATATCTTAACTAACTTTATTAGACTCCATGCGTCACCTCTCCATTCCAACATTCCAAACAGTCCAAAACAAGAAGTCACAAAACTAACCTCGACCTGTGACCCTTCCAGTTCATATGAACATCAGAAGTTCCTTTAACATAAAACTAAAAATCAAATGATTACCTATGGTGGCTCAACTGCCTCAAAACTAACATGTCCAGCCTTCCTAAAGCAAGATGGACACAGCAAACATGGAACAACAAGAAATGAAGCAAAAATAGCCAGATACCGAAGAATACAGCAAGTCGGATTACAAAATGGACAGGAAAGACACTGAACATAATAAACATAATGTGCAAATGCAGGTACTTTAGCTAAGAGCAGCAGAGAAAGAGGAAGTAAAAAACGCTCATCTTTTATATTTAAAGAAGATACAGGATGCCTACAGACAGTACTTAACAGCTCAGTAAAAGCACATTTATAGGAAATGCTTAATTATCAATAGACATGTAATGTTTTACGAGACTAAGACTTACGAACACTAATTCTTGAAAGAAGGATCATACCTTTGCTAGTATTTTATTATTTTTTTTCAGAGATTTATCTCTAAGCTTGCTGATGTCATTATTGATCTATGAAACATACACTTATATACAAAGAAATAGGTAGAATGTTTAGCTTCTATATGACCTCCATAATCTCTGTGGTCACAAAACTCTGTAGATATCCTGCATCCTCCGGAAATGGTCCTTTTAAAAAATCAGGGAATGATAGCAGGAAAGGAGGGGGAGAAAAAGACAATATGGGAAATATTACTATTTTTGCTTAGCAATGTTTTAATTCACTACTTTGTTTGAAGAAGGTTATTTTGGGCTCTAGTCATCATTCCTTTTTACTTACAAATAAGTATTTGGGGGGGCAAGATTCAACTTGTTATTTTAAAGTAAATAACATTGCACATTCCTTGCTAAGGGTAAACATTGAAACACACTAACTACACTATGATACCCTAGCATAAGATTCATTGTAAGATAGCAATGAAACCCCTGTACCACAATCAGGATAGATGGAGCAAAATAAGACTTATTAAGCATATATAGGCATCTCAGATCATATACTCAATAAACCACCTGCACACTCCTACATCAAAAATAGTCCTAACTCAGTCTTACATACGGTTAGATAAATTCTCAAGTGAAACCAGTAATTTTAGGTAGGCTGGTTAGGAAGTGTAAATGCTAGCTAGTAGTATGATGATTCTTGGTTCATCAAAAGGTGAATGTAATGTAGTTATTATGTGTTTAAATATAAAACATAAAAAGTGCATTTCACTAGTTATGTTAAAATGTTTATTTGTTAGTTTTTCTCTTTCAGGTGGAAGTTGTATGTGGATAGGCATGGTGAGCTTAATAGAAGAGTATGATGTCACCTTAACACTTTTATTACTGCCATTTAACTACATGTAAATCTGCTTTATTCTAACAAGTTCCATGCTAGTTACAATATACATATAGTTTAACAGATAAGCAAATCTTAAGTGATGATAAGTGTTGACCCTTGGAACATAAAAGGCTTGCAAAGCAAAAGCAAGAACAATCTAGTTATGCATTTGATTTATCAAGCAAACTCTGAGGTTACTTTGATACAGAAAACACATATGACCAGAGAACAATGTGAAAATGAAAAAAAATAAAATATGGATACAGCAGATCATAGCAGGTGGTGACAACACAACATCCAAATGGACCGCTATAGCGATTAAAAAATCCTTTAAAGGGAATATACTAAAATGTAATGTAGACCTCAACGGTAGATGATGCTATTTTGCATGCACTCATCCATTATATAAGAAACCATTGCTACTTCTAAATGTATATGGCCCATGCACGAATCAACAAACCTTCCTATATGAATTATATGACCTACTAATGAAAAGTCCCAATCACCTGTGTATAACTGGCAGAGACTGGAACATGATAATTAATCCTGCAAATGACAGAACAAATAAAAATAATAAACAATCATCCCAAATCACCACCCTTCTATCAGAACTAATAGAATATTTTAGCCTGATGGATCTCTTTGAAATGTATAGACCAGACAAACTAGCCAGTAAGTATACATACTATTCATCTTATCATAAATTGTGGTCCAGAATAGACATATTCCCAATTTCTCAATACATAGCAAATAATAAAATAATATACAAAGCTGAGCCCAGATCCATATCAGAGCACTCAAAAATTAGCATTATAATAACAGATGCCCCTACAAACTGGTCTTTAAATCCTAATCTAATCAAGAAAAAAGAGGTGGCACAAGAAATTATCAATACCCTCACTCAGCTAGATAATAACATCACAACAACCAAAATTCCCTTTGTGTCCAATGGGCAGGAACCAAAGCTATTATCAGAGGAATTTTAATACAAAAAGCAGCACTATATAAAACACTAAACAAAGAAAATATAAGTAATATAGAAAATAAATTAAAAATGATAGAGCTAGAACTACAAATAAAACAATCCCCTGAACTACAGAAACAAATGACAAACTTACAGAAATCATTGTATGAGCTCCAGACACAACAATATTCCATCATGGAACTACATTTATTTTATAAATATGCAGAATGGGCACAAACTCCATCTAAAATGTTAGAAGGAATCATCAAAGTAAAAACTGCCCTTACCAAAATAAGGGAAATAAAATACAAGAATAAAACCCTATATTCAGAAAATGAAATTATTCATGGATTTCAAAAGATGTATAAGATCCTTTATGGACCACAGGAACAGTCCCAAGATTCTCTCTTCCAACAATTGACCAATGACTTAAAATGTCCTCTTCTGGATGAAACAATGAAACATAAACCAACAATCTAAAAGCCCATTAACAGTAGAAGAAATTAAAGTAGCTATAGATAAGATGAAGCCTGGAACGGCACCAGGCCAAGACAGTTTTGTGGCAGAATTTTATAAGAAATTTAAGCAACAAACTGCATCTATTCTATTAAGAGTGCACTGTTACATAATAGAATTTGATATATCTGATCAGTACAGAAATAATTCAAAGACTATTCTCATTCCAAAACCAAATATGGATACCTCATACCCTAGCTATTATAGATCTATAGCGCTGATTTATTTTACATTTGCTGACCGGGATAGTCCGACAGGAATCATGTCCATTGTTAGCAGAGGCCTGGGGAGAAAAGGTTACAATTAAAAACATTTATAAACAATGTAGTCATTGTACAGATTTGATATATACAAAGAATATAAAAGCAAGTTCTTAGGATAAAGTTTCCCTTGGGTTAAACACATGGGGAATTTTAACAGTATTTTGAGAAATAATTCTCATTTTAGATAAGAGTTAGCCAGGCTTGTTGCAGTAGCAAAGGCACTTTAGAGCCAGATGTTGTTTGAGTCTTGATTTATATTGGCTTAGGGAGGAGAGCAATGTAATATCAGCTGGGAGTAGGTTCCAGACTCTGTCAACCGAGTTTGCAAAGAGGGAGTCACCCGCTGCATTGCTGGTTTTGATAGTTTGAATTAGTAGATTGTTTGAGGATCTAAGCATTCTTGGATTGTTATAGGGCGTGATAATATTTTTAAGAGCTGGTGTTTTATCCAGGTTATGGAGAATTTTCTGGGCTACAGTCAGGGGGTTAAATTGAATAAGACTGGGAAGTGTTAGCCACTCAAGTTGTTTAAGGTTGTTGCAGTGGTGTGTTCTAAAAGGCAGGTCTGTGGCCAAAATGGCAATGTGATTGTACCATGTTGACAGTCTATTAAGTACAGTCTTGTTAAGACTTGAGAGAAGGGGAGAAGCATATAGAAGGGTTGAGAGTAGATAAGAGCAGGCAATAGCAATCTTAGCTGGAGGGGTTAAGAAGGCTTTAATTCTATATAGTGACCCAAGTTTCTTATTGACACCTATAAATATATATATCAAAATACTATCAACAATAATAGCTAACAGAATAAAAAAAATCTACCTTTCATTATATCTTCAGAGCAATTAGGCTTTGCGAGCCACATACAGGTTTGGGACAACACACTCGCAGCAGACTCTTTAATACATCTCTTAGCAAAGGACAGGTCTCCTAAATACGCCCTGTCAGTAGACACATTCAAGGCCTTTGATAGAGTAAATATGAACTTCCTTCTTAAATTATTACAACTGTTTAACCTACCACAGGAATATACAAATATAATCAAAACTCTATATAGCAAAGCAACCACAGCACTTTATATTAACAAAAAACAATCAAAACCAATCAAAATCATTAATGGAACAAGGCAAGATTCCCAGTATCCCCCAATTTGTTTAACATATACATTGAAGCACTACTGCTGCAAATAAGTCAAAGAATATACCACCATTTCATGCAAATTTTCAAAACCCAAATAAAATATACAGTTTGCTGATGATTTAAACTTATATTTTCAGCTACCAAATACTTAGCTAATAAAAATCCTAGGCTCTATTGATAAGTTTTTCGAAATAAACCCAAATAAGTCAGCTATCTTCCCAATAAACCCCAACAATCACAAGGAATTTTACTTTCCTGAAACAAGAATTATAGTAAATTATGCCTTAAAATACCTGGGTATGCAGTGTAACCACTCTCAATTGAACATGATAAACAATAATCTCTGCAAAATATGGTCAAATATTGTATACAACATAAACAGATGGAAAAACTTAAAACTACCCCCCCTTATCTAAAGCAGCAATTGTAAAAATGAACATTCTCCCAAAACTCATATACCAAATGAATGCCATCATTATTAACATGCTTCATTTTTTTCAGCAAAATGAAAACTCAACTAGCAAAATTCATATGGCACCCAAAAAGTACTAGAATAAGTTATAAGAGACTAACACTTCCTAAAGAAAAAGGGAGGCTTCATTTACCTGACTTTCAACTATACTATAAGATTACTAGTGCTAGTTGTATCATCCAAATAATAAATTATGATCCAACCAAGAAAGAATGGCACCCATTCTGGATAAAACTTAATGTTGACAAAGGTTAATCCTAAAGCTATTCCCTTTATGAATCAAAAGAGCCTTAAGTCACTTAAAATCCACACAGTTATTACAAATAAAAATAAAATTTATCAGAAACTACTCTCATTCCCTACAACTCAAGGATACTCTTCCATTTCCCCAACCAATTCATCCGAATCCAAACATAAAACTAGCGAATTCTATGCTAAACCTTGATAATTACCCTATAATAAAAAAAATTGCACAATTTGAGACTTCTACCAGTTAAAAAAATATTTTGATTGATAACATTAGGAATACCCTAAAAGCAACTAAGAAATATAATATAATAATTAGTCAAATTCTTCACATAGTTAACTCAATAACCTCAAATATTAAAATAAGTGAACAAGAAATTACCTTGTCACAGCTGATACAAAAAATGTTAATGCTTAAGACCAAAATGCTATCTAATACATTCAAGCCAGTAATAAAAACTAAACACCAGGATGCATTTTTATATTCCAAATATTGGGAAGAAAAAAACAACATCAATAGAACACACCATGAAACTGACTCCATTTAAAAAATAAATATACACCCAAATTATGATAAATAATAACTCCTACCATACACCTGTCCTACTAAATAAAATTAATACAATTCACTCCCCTTACCCCTTCTGTCCTTCACCAGTGGCAGATACCCTACATGTTTTTTGGAGTTGCAAAAATGTATATAAATTATAGGGTTTGCTAAGATCCAAACTGGAGAAAAAAAGATACACTAAAACAACTCTCTCATGGGAAACAGCAATAGTCACTCACATAGACAAACACATTATAATAACATTAAATGCTCTATTGAAATCCTACATAGCAAAAAAACTGGCTGGACAGATCCAGAATTTCTTGAGAATACTTCAAAAACCTAGCTACGAAATATATACTAGCAAATCAATTAATTTCAAGAAGTCAAAAGAAACTTGCATACTATCAGAACTATTGGAAAACACTATTAGATATCGTATCATAAAGTAAAGTAAAACAAAGAATGAAGAAGGCCTCAGATCAATTACCAAGAGCTAAACACTAAGCACCCCATCAAAGTCATGGAAACCTTATCATGTAAATAACTACAGAATGGAGACACTTGCAAACTATGGTGAAATGTAAATAAAAGTAGTGAGTCTAGTTAAGTTGGGATATATATATATATATATATAATATAATAATGTGAGTAGTGAGTACTACATTTACAAAAAAAGATGTTGTTACATATTTTTAATGATAAGTTAATAATAAATACTAGTCTTGATTATAGTCTTAGACATGCTGCTGTAGCACTATTAGTACAACTAAACTTACTCTATATTATTATTTTTATTTATTTTTGTTAATTGTGTTATATGTGGTTATATGACCTATGCTGTTATTACAAAAAAAAAAAAAAAAAAATTTTTAAAAAAAAAAAAAAAAAAAAAATAGTCAGGAATCAGAGAGAGGAATCATCATCAGAATATAGGAGCTGGAGAGAAAAAAAAGTAAGTTTTTAGTTCTCTTTTAGTCTAAAGTTGTTTTGTTCTTTTGTTTTTAAGTTGTTTTTGTCTTTTTCTTTTGGTTATGTTTGGCATTTTATCATTGTGACATGATATGTTTTTTATAGGAAAAGAAATATAGCGAAAGGGAAAGGGGATTACGGAAGCCTTAGGCCTGGAGGATATTGCCTTGTTACTAAACAAGTAGAATAATTTCCTGTCTATAAATGATGCATGGCCATTTTAGAATAGCTGATTGTTGATGAAAATAACAGGATCTCAAATGACTGTCTTAAACAGGGTTGCATTTCTTTTGTACTCATAAGCTATACTTGTTTCTATTCTTTGAGTTTAAATAAATGCAATTTGTTAAAAAAATTGCAAGATTTTTCAAATTAGCAAATATCTGCACTGTGATATAAAACTGCTTCGTATCTCAATTGCAAATAATTATTGTATGCCAAAATTAAGACTACATTCCCTTACAATAGTGTTAGAGAACTCACATTCCCCCACCCTAAAAAACATCCTTTATATGATTACTTTCAGAGGTTATCTCACACACCACTGCAGATTTTGCAAACTCAGCTGTCTTATTATCTTTTACTGAAAAAGTTATCTACTTTTTCTGTATAACTAATTAGTTTCCTCCACCCTATTGCTGTCAAATAACAGTATCTGGCCACCTCATGCCATCTGAGATCAGAAGCTCTGTGTTTGTTATTCCTTTATTTGATATCTTATTGCCTATCCATCTCTGAAAGAGCCTTTTACCATCCTGACCCTGCTGTCTTTCATTTTTTTCCTTCTGGCAGTATATCTAGTATGACTGTTCTGTTGTACTGACTCACTTTGATAAACTATTTCACTTACTTATATCAGTTATTTTTTTTCTAGACTCTAACTTACTACATCTCCAGTGTTCTCTCTCCTTTCTGCTTCCTGATAATTCACTTCCCTCTTACTTTTCACCTGGAAAAAGTTGAAGTGCTTGTGCTATCTAATCTTCATGCAAATAGCTATTCTTCATTAAAAATCACTGCTTATGACTCAACATGATAGTGGTAGTTTCTTCCATAGAGTATGTTCCTTAACTGTTAGTACTGGTCTGTACTTCCTGAATGGATGACAAAATTACTCATTGCTGCATTAATTCTCTTGCAGCTATAACTGTCTTTATACATAACACTGTAACTATTATTGCCCACCTCAGTTTTGGCATGGTTTTGGACACAGCTGCAAAGAAAAGGCTAATACATTTGCAGCATTACATGCAACTCTTAGCTCTGATCATTTTATTTTTGTGTATGGTATTTCAACAATCTAACACAAGTTCTCATACATTTAGTTTAACTGCTAACTGAACTTGTTTATAGTGTCTGTTGCAGGAGTTGTAGGCAAGGTTCTCTGCTTGGAGGGCGAGTCTGCAAGGAACCACATGAAAAACGTTTTGTGTGATTCAAAAGTCAACTGAGCCTACAAATGATGGCATGTTTTTTATGTGTCAAGACTATGTTTTCCCTCAGAACACATACACACACATGATGCAACGCATGAATAATTCAATGAACATTATTGAGAAACAGACAACTGAATTACAATTGCTGACCACTGGCCCTAAGATACAATACAGATATAAACTACTACTACCATGCATCTAGTGGTGGAGAATGACATCTTACTCCTATAGCAACCCCATAAACAGACATCATCTATATACTTTTCAAGGCAAGTAGGGAATATAACTAGTTTGTCAGGCCTGTTATCTGTATCACACTTGTAACTGTTACAATTTAGAGTAAACAGTTCATCTAGCTCATAAATATAGACTGTAGGAAGAAATGGATTATGCAGAGAGAACCCACTTGAACCCACTTGAACCCACATGAACCCACATGAGTCCACATGAGCAGTGGGAAGACTCTGCACACAAGGCACCCCTGCTGAGAATTGAGCTGGAGAACATCCTCCTACTCTGTAGGTCCCTCTGCTGCCCCGTAGTTCTACCAACCTGTCACGCATCCCTGATCTACTCGGGCAGTAGCTTCTAACGTAGTACATTGTGCACAGAGTTCTACATAGCTAAACCTTCCACCACAAAGGTAGAGACCACCCACATAGAGTTAAATTCTGCAATGCCTAACAAGAATGAACATAAGAACAGTGTGTCTGTGTATTCACAAAGGTGTGCATACACATATGCATGCATAAAGTATACTTTAGCATATTACAATGCTAGTAGCAAAGTGGTAATAAAGAAGTAACAGCAGATACAGGGTCAGCTGTCCATCATACTTCAAAGTTCAGCATGGTTTTAAACATATCAACATGGTGATGTCAATCATAAAAATGGCATGCTGGGAAGGGCAGTGAGATACATACAGCCTGATGAGCTATGCACTCCTCTCTTGTATACTATAACCATGGCTCTGTTTATGCTGTTGTTCTCCATATAGCCTAATATTACTCTGGTTCAGTGTTAATGCACAAACGAACACACACACACACACACACACACACACACACACACACACACACACACACACACACACACAGACACACACACACGCACACAGTCTGATATTCACAAAGAATGTCATGTTAGGCACTCTTATGGCATTTCCAGGCTATGCTACATTGTTTAAACAATTACAAGTTGTAATGGACAATTATTGTAGCAGAGTATGTAGAAGTAGTCCTTCCACGATAACTTTCACAGCAGTCATAGTATGTGTATTACAGAGAAAATGGTATGCACATCTGTGTGGCCCTACATTGTAATATGACTCTACCTGAATACACAGACTACAGTATATAACAATAATGCTGAGGTTATGATTGCTCTCTACACATCATATTCCACATGCAGCTGAATGCATAACACTTACACTATTCCAGTATTTGGTGCACCTCTATTCTTGATAGCAGCACCCATGAGCAAATGCATATAATTTTGTATATTCACAGTCAAAGCACAGCTGATTTCAGCTGCATACTGGCCATACCTCTATGTACCACACATGCTGTCATACACTAAAAAATATGCATAACCACAACTAGTTGTCCTGCTTACGGCTTATATCCCAAAGCCTACATATGAATTTTTTGTTTTTCTTCTTAAATATTCCTGTGTCTCATATACATATATATATATATATCTATATATATATATATATATATATATATATATGTATATATATATATATATATATATATATATATATATATATATATATATATATATATATATATATATATATATATATATATATATATATATATGCAGCAGACAATCTCAAAATACTGAAATGTCGAATTTCAGTATTTCGAGACTGAATAGTGGAAAACCCACATACCCAAAAACCCAAAACCGCGAATAGCACAATCATGATCTTTAACACACACACAAACCAGCACATAAACACACACACATACACCTACCTAACTACACTAAAAAAAGCATAACAACACACACAAACACAACATAACACACAAACACACCTACCCTACCTATAAGCGGGGAGCAAGCCCCCCAGCACGGGGGGCTGTGCCCCCCACACACACCCCTACTTATATATTCTAACTCCAAGGTCGCACTAAATGCACAAACACACAAAAAACACCACTACACACACTCACACGCACTAAAATCCCTACCTAATATCTTTACACAAACACCACTTACCTGAAACTCCAGATAAATCCACAAACCACACCACACATCATGAACGTGACACCACGATAGCGGATTCGACATTTCTGCATTTGAAATAGTGCAGTTTTGCGTAATTGCACTTTCCACTATTCAGTCTTGACATACTGAAATTCGGTATTTCAGTACGTCGAGATTGTCTAGTGAATCTACATATATGTATATATATATATATATATATATATATATATATATATATGTATATATGGATGTACTTTGAAATATCAAAGTGCACTAATATCAAGCTGCTAAACTTCAATCCTAAAAGACTGAAAGCCAAAAAAGTTCATTGTTGGGGGCAGGCTCACCTGCACCCCCTGCAAATTATATATATCAATTCTGAAAAGAATTCTACAGTGAAGAAATAGCAAATTTCCCAATCCACACTGTTCACAATATTGCCTGAGCTTAGTACAGACTGAAGCAAATGAGTT
Organism: Protopterus annectens; assembly: GCF_019279795.1. NCBI lineage: Eukaryota > Metazoa > Chordata > Ceratodontiformes > Protopteridae > Protopterus > Protopterus annectens. Next base: position 241,298,873 of record NC_056730.1, on the reverse strand, counting down.
TCGATGCATTCTGCTAGCATAAAGAAGTTTAATGTTATGAATGTTCAGTTATATGCTCCTTCGAGCTTCATCTCCTTTCTCCAAGAGGGCAATACCAGTTAATTCTAGAGTAAATTTGTAAATACCCATCCAGTCACCAAGATTGTATTTAAAAGAACATAGGGAGATGAGGTTTAGGAAGCATTGAGTTATAAACCTATCCCTCCTTCCCCATATTTTATGTATTTGTTTGTGAAGATTTAGGTTCCTGGATCCAGTATTGGTAGATATATTGGACTTAGAAAAGGGAGGGCTAGGATAATCAGGTCTCTAATGGCAAGGTAAGTGAGACAGAAATCTCTCCTCAAAAATCTAAATGATACTGAAAAAGAAGATACAGCTTCTACCCTATCTTGGTAGCTAAGGGACTTAAGGACTGTGATCTTTTTGTTTAGCAAAGTTTGGGGGCTTTCTAATAGTTTGATATGCTTAGTGTCATATGTTCCAAAGTGGGGCTGTACTTGGTAATTAGTCTAATCAATGCTGAATATAATAAAGTAATTACTACTTTAGATCTTGATGACATTCTCCTGGCAATTAACTGGGATAATAAAATACTTTCCTGACAGACAGTGCCATACGATTGTAAAACAAGAAGAGGCTACCGACTAAAGTTCTTAGGTCATTGACTGCATTTTCTTTTTGTAGTAGTGTGTTGTCTATTCAGTGTAATGAGGAGAGGGTTGTTTATCATTATTGAGGATACATTTTTTGCATTTAGTTTGAGCCCATTTTTACTACACCAAGTGTTTACTCGGGAAATTTCATTCTAGTTTGTCTGATTATCATATGGTAATGTAACAGTCTGCAGGCTCCAGTCTCTGCTTGGAGATCTGAGAAGTAAATATGAAAAAACTAGAGTTCCAGGCTCTGAGACCTGTGGGATACAGCTGGTCACTTTCATACTTTAAAATGAGGCACCTGCAACCTGCCTTTGTGAGTTCTGTCTTGCAGCTAGTCTGCTATCCATCTTGTCACATATGGGTTGAATTTTAAAGCATTTAGCTTTTGGCAGTATAGGAAATACAACCAAAGGCCTTGGCCAAGTTGAGCTACAGTTAGTGCATAACCATCATCTATAGCTTGCCTAAACCTCTTGAAGATGTCCACCAGATCATATAGAAAGGATCCACCCTTCACAACGCCAAACTGTGATGGGTCCTGTCCAACAGGACTCCCAACATCTCAGTCTATGAGGTCAGCCATAACATGCTTCATGGTCCTACAGATGAAGCCTGGAAAGCTAATAGATCAGCAACCACATGGGTGGATCACAAGGCTACCCTCATAAAGGAGCATAACTGCTGCAATGTGTTGCCCATCAGGGATAAAACCAGTAGGTAAACCCAGGTTAAATGGTTTGAATAGTGTGCCTGCAAAAGCATGTCCAAAACTATTAACCAGTCAGATATATTGTCATGTCCCTCGAAATAATATAAACATATAATTGCTATTTATGTTATTTTGTCTGATTCAGAAAAAACTGAAGTATACCATTTTAGAATGATTAAAATTAGCACATATAAGTGTTTCTAAGTCAGACCTTGGTGTTTGCTGAAATACCCCTTTAAGAGAAAGTTGCCTGGGTGCCTGTTATAACTGACTGTCATACTACAGAGCATCATGGCTCTGTTCTTCATTATATTTACTTTATTCTTCTTTGATCTATAACTAAAATATCTCCTTTTATTTCACCAGTTTTATTATTCAGTTAAGTTCATTTTAGTTCTTAATTACTGTTAAACTGTAGGTTTTGCCAAAGAGTTTAGACTGCTGCTACTTTGTTCATTATTCATAAAAAAAATGACTGAGGATGTAACCAATCCTTTCTCCACCTGAAGAAGAATGTGCTGGCCACTGTGTGGTGTTACTCCAGCATTATACCAGATCTGGTACTGCAGGTACATGACATTTCCACCATGCAATGCCTGCATTGTCAGTATCAATATACATGTGAAGTACTATTGGCATCAAGAAAACATGTTCACTTGAATAATCAATGCCAAAATGTTGATATTTTGCACTGATAAAATATCTAAGTCCTGTGTTATGGCATGCATGACACTTTCTAATGAATCAGGTTTAAGACTCATCATTAGTTTATTTTACTTGAGCAGTCCATGAATCATTTTTTTTTTTTTTTGAGAGTCCAGTGTTGTGTAACTGCTTTGAGTCTCATGCTGCCCCAAACATTAGTTGTTCTGGAATCTAGCTGATTTTGTAACTGCTGTTTTCTTTCTCTTTTATTTGTTTGCTGAATTCATACATCCGTCCTCAAACCCTCTTCCCATTTTGAACATGGGGTCAGGGTGTCACCTCAGCAATGACAATCATCTCAAGCCAAGGTTTACACAACCAGGTGGCTAGCCCTGCTGTGGTAGTTCATTCATACCACTCACTCACACACACACACTTACCTACAGCCAATTTAGTGTGTCCAATCCACCTTCTGCATATCTTTGGAATGTGGGAGGAAACCCACATGACCACAGGGACGACATGCAGACTCCGCACAGAAGGCACCCCAGCCAAGAATTGAACCAGAGAGTCTCTTGCTGTGAGGTCACAATGCTAACTGCTGCACCACTGTGGCCACCCATTTGCCTGCAGAATAATGCCCCCATAAATGTTTCATTTCTTCAGCCTGAATTTATGTTTTGGTGACTGGCTTAGTCCTACTGGACAGAACCCATTTTTAGAGGTGATCCAGAAAAATATACAGAACAGGAATTATGCACAAGGCTATATGTTAAAGCAAAGATAAAGTTCATTTATAAAATATTATAAAACTTAATGCTAATCCAAAAATATTAAGAAAAATATATTAGTACAATATTTTAACATACTGTAAGAATGTAACATAAGTAAAACAGTTAAAATAGTGTAGAAATGTTGTTATGGGAAGTTATGTCATTTGTGTGAAGCAGTAAAAAGATAAATGTTAAGGGTAAAGTTATATGAATATATATATATATATATATATATATATATATATATATATATAGATATATAGATAGATATAGATATATAGATATAGATATATATATATATATATATATATATATATATATATATATAGATATATATATATATATATATATATATGTATATCTATATATGAGAGAGAAACCTAAGACTGAGGAGTACTAATTAGATATTGAATGAAAAGTAATGGGTGCATGGCTGGGTAAGAATACAAGTAAATGACAGCTAGGAATTTAACAATGTGTGTCTAAACTGAAATATCCTAAAGACAAAGAAGGGATAGGTGAGAAATGTATTGAGAACTAAGAAATGGGTAAGGGTGGTAAAACATTTACTGGAAGTGGTTATCTGACATGAAAAGAATGGAGATGAAGGATGTTCATTTTTATATGCATATAATGAATCGTGTGAATGCAGCAAGATAACATATGGAATAGGATTAAGGCACAAATAGATGGTGTTATGTGATGCTATATCATGAGAAGGACAAGGCAAATGTACAGTTATTGAGGTCATGCAGTTGTTGGGTAGTGAGTTCTACAACAAAACTAAAAAGTAGCTGGATTGGAGTATGTTAGCCAACTATAAAACTATACTGTTGAAATATTACCTGCTCATCTTTAATAAAACATTTTTAATGAAAATAACTCAATCCCTGGAAATCAATAAATAAGCCTACACAGAGTTTACATGTGCTTGAAGTGATGTGAGGTGAGCAGCAGTGCTCATTGCATATTCATGCTGCACACCGCATTTAAATGTAAATAAGCAACGTTTCATGGCTGGCAACAGTATTGTTAGACATGAAATAGTGTACGTGAACATGGATAGCTATCCTGTTTAATTCAGAGCACTGCAGGTCTACATTTTTTGTGCGGAATGCCAAAATGATCACCAGGGCTTAACAGATAGCTCTCAATCTCTTAGTGGAAGACATGTGGGGACAATCACCCAAAAAAATAGGGAAATATTTGACATGCTGTTTAGAAATGTACTAGAATAACCAGTGGTTTCCATTGAGATGGATGTTCTAAAGGATTTGAAGTCTGAAACTCAAATGAATGTAATCATTGAGGCACATCAGTCCTGAAATCTTCCCAGTGATATGGCAGAAAAACACAAATTTTATAAGGAACACACCAAAAGATATAAAGGCAATAAAATGGACATTCTGTGAAAATCTGGACAGCTGAGAGGTGTGATTGCTAAGTATATGGTCCAAACATAGTAGTACAGGGCAGTATATCTACAGTATAGATTATTGTGAAATCCCATTCCTGGCATTTTGTACTGTAGATGTGTAAATAATCTATAAGGCTACATGGACTGCCATGTAAAATAAACCCTAAGGGGAAGTGTGTATATTGAATTATAGGAATGAGCACAGGGAAAGGGGACAGATGAAACAACCTAACATACAGCAGATGATGGTATGACAATGGAAGATGGTTGTAGCAGCAACACCAATCACATAGGTTCATAGGTTTAAAGGTTGGCACTAGGCTATCAGCCCTAGGGTCTATACAAGCCTAGCCATAACAATTCCCTGGCTATTTCTTCCCACACTATTTACTTCCCTCGACCCCTGTCTAGTAGGGTGACTGACATGATCCCCAGGGTGAATTTCCTTTCTCCCATCCAATCGTCAAGGTTACTTTTGAAGAGGGTAAAAGAGGCACTCAGCTTGACATGTATGGGCAATCTATTCCAGAGTCTGGAGAATCTCTGGGTCAAGAACATATCCCTACAGCATGTTTTGTTTATTGTGATGACCAGGTTTAGATCCCTGGAGTGTGTGGCTCTGAGGGATTGGGATTTCTTTAAGTGTAGCATGTCCAACAGCTCTGGGTTTGACATGGCCTTATATGTTAAGCAGAGATCGCCTCTGAGTAGATGATATCTGGCAGAGTATAGCTGGAGTTTTCTAAGGTGGTCAGCATAGGGCATCTGCTTTAGGCCTGTGATTCTTTTAGTGAGGTATTTCTGCGGCCTTTCCAGTTGTTGCAGATGTCTTGAGAGGTACATACCAAATGGGGCGTTGTATTCTATAATGGGTCTAATGAGAGATGAGTACAATGAGACAATGACCTCCTTTTCTCTGGATGAAAAGCCCTTAGTGATGAGGTGTGCCACATAGAAGGATTTCCTGACTGTTGTGGCGATGTGGTTATCGAAGGTGAGACCACTGTCTACCTGTGTCCCTAAGTCTCTTTTCACACTTTCGGTGTTTAGTGTACTGCCACCTATATGGTAATTCACGGGTACATGTTTTTTCCCAAAGGGGATAACTATACATTTCTTGGTATTGAGCCTGAGCCAATGGCTCTGGCACCAAGCATCTGTTTCTGTAAAGCCCTTTTGTAGAGTATCCACATCATTTGGCAATTCAATAATGGCTACCAGTTTGCAGTCATCTGCAAACTTTGTTAGCCAGAGTCCCTTAGTGTTGGCCTGTACTTCAGAGAATTAGATGCCAAACAAGAGCGGTCCCAGGACTGAATCCTGAGATACTCCACTTGTCACTTGTCTGGAGCTGGATTTGGAGTCGGCTACTTTTACAGTGTGGGTTCTATCAGTAAGCCAGTTAGCAACCCATTGGGTGATGTAGGGATCAATGCCCAGCTTAGTAAGTTTATCTATGATTCCAGAGTAGGGGATGGTGTCAAAGGCCTTGGCAAGGTCTAGATAGGCTGTGTGGACCACCTTACCCTTGTCCATGGCTCTGGAGACTGAATCAAAGAAGTCAATCAGGTTCAGGAGACAAGATCGGCCCTTCACAAACCCAAACTGGGTGGGGTCCAGTGTTTGAAGGTTGCCAATGTCTTTGTTTATAAGTTCCATGATAATACGCTCCATGGCCTTGCAGATAAGGCTTGTCAGACTGATGGGATGGTAGTTTCCGGGATCCAAGGTGGATCCCCCCTTGTGGAGTGGGATAACTTTAGCTGTGCACCACTCAGTGAGCACAAAACCTGAGGTGAGGCTGTGATTAAACATGATACTTAGATGAGGTGCCAGTTCATATTGTAGTTCATGTAGTACACAGCCTGGTATGTCATCTGGTCCCATGGATGCTTTATTCTTAGCTTTGGAGAATGTGTTTTTACCTAGGTGGCCATTATTACTGGAATTTGGCAATCTTCCGGTACTGAGATGGGCCATTTAGGGGGTGAGAGGGGGGTGAAGTTGGCACTGAATTGATCTGCCAAGATATTGGCAATATGCTTGGGATCTGTATATTTAATGCCATTCTGTTTTAGCTCAGAGCAGATCTGAGCATTGCCATTTAGATTCTTGACATAGTTATAGAATGCCTTGTGGTTGTCTTTGGAATCTTTGGCAATTTTATTTTCGTAACTAGCTTTGGAGGATTTAATGAGGGATCTCAGTTTCTGGTAACAGAGTTTTTTGCATCCTGGCATTTTCCTCTTTTCTGCAACAGTTTCTTCCTTTTGTTGTAAAGTTTGTTTATGGCAGAGGACCACCAGATTGGCTTCCTTATTGTGGATGAGAGCATCTTGGTTCTATTTGGGATGGCACGATTCATGTATGAGTGGATGTACTTATACAGTGCCTTAGTGAAGGATTCAGCAGTTGAATTTTCAGCTCCCGTCTGCATGGGTGTCATGAAGTTTGTCATTTCTGACTTGAGTAGCATGAAGTTGGCTTTGGAGACGTTTTTTATGGATGTTTCCTTACTAGGGGGGTGGGGATAGGATGTGGATGTTAAGGGTGATTAGCTTATGGTCAGACCTGACTAACGAGGGGGTGACCATAGTTGTGGAGCATTGATTTCCAATGTTGGTAATGACCAGGTCTGGGATATTGAAGCCCCTGGTGGGGCAATGGATTAGTTGATCCAGGGCATTGGAATTTATGAATTCCGAGAACCGCTGGGCAAAGTTGTTGGTACATGAGTAGTTCTCCCAGTTAATGGCTGGGTAGTTAAAATCACCCATATCAATATGGTACAGTAGGGTCTGCACAGTGAAAATGTGTATCATGCGACTGTCACACAATGGTACAAAACAATGTGGAGGATGTCTGTGTTAGATAAGTATGCTTACATGAACAATGCAGAGGACATCTATCAGGGTTGTTATTTACAGCTGGGGTAGGGTGCATTTTGTGAAAATGTGCAAACTGATTTGCCTGAATATGAGTGATATTTCAGCAGAGGTCTCCAGCAAGTAGGATACGGGTAAAGGCTTGTGGAAAACATTAGAAGAAGCATCCACAATCATGCACTTTATCAGAATAATATCACCAGTAATCCCATGTCCGTGACATAACATATGTGATTTAGAGTGATTAGACAGGGTTCTGCACAAACACATTTGTGCAACTATTATGATATGTCTGCATTCTATGAGGGTAATTACGTACACTGTCCTGACACAGTAACATCTGCAGGAGGTTTTAAATGGGCCACTGCTATACCTGTATGTGACATTTTGATCAATACAGGCTAGATGACTGGTGTGCATTGCATATACATATACATATATATATATAGAGAGAGAGAGATCGATAGATAGATATAGATATATATGGCACAATCCACAAAGCCACAAATGTTACCCATGCCATTAATGTTATCAAACAGCTATGTGTTACTCTGTTCATCATTGGAACAGGTATCACACATGCATCTGGTGTAACACCTTGAAGGGGTTTTATACACCATCAGACAGTAATGTTTAAGCCACAAAATAATATCTAGGTATGGCCAGTAAGATGTGTGGCAGCTCACTGTGGTAAAGGTGGTACACTTCAGTTACACATCACTGGGAGATGTGTAGTAAGGTGCATGAAGAAGTGTGGATTGCACTCAGTTACTGGTGTGATGAAGGCTGTGAACTAGAGGGATTATGGCCTGTGATGTGGATATCCTTCACATACTCAGTAGTTGTGTCACACACAAGGGAGTAGTCAGCACTGTGGCCACATGTTGGAGAACATTTCACATACCATACACCCCAGGACACAGGTCGCATACCTTTTAATCTGATTATAAGGTGTGATGTCTACATTATACTTGGGTTATGTGTTTGTTTTCCTGACATAATAAATCCCCCAACTTTTTGTGTCACTGCAGATGTTGTCATGGCTGTGGCAGCAATCTTTGATGTGTGTTGATACTGTCTGTGTTATACTACTATCACAGCTGGAGTCAATGGTTGCCCACAATCTGTAGTCCTTGAGAAAGCTGTTTGGACACAGGATGTGTATGTCATTTGTGATGTTTGTGACTTAAATAATGGACAGGAAAGGGCCTAGCATACAGCCCTGATGTACAGACGTGATCAGTGGACCTGAGATGTAGTTCACTTCACATGTCAACATATTCTCATGCCATATATGTGATACAGTGGTCTTCTCAGTTGGTAATATAGGGGTTTATGGCCACATCTGACAGTGTTGAGTGAATACTTCATTGTGGACTTGTTTTAAATGCCTTGAGCTTGGCAGGTTTGAAAGGATGCTAGTGTTGTTGTCATGCATGCCCTTGATAATCTCTTTGAGGACATCTAAGATATTTAACAGACATAATGTAGCATTGACAACTCACACAGGTCTGTTGCATACAGCTGGGGTATTACTGGTGTCCATTTAGTAAAAGGTCCATGATGATATGTTGTTCTACCTCACTGAGCAGAATCAGGATGTGTCTATACATGCATGCAACTAGTGCTGTCCCCACAAATTACATGGTTGCTTGTTGATGTACACCCTTTTACAGGAACACAGTCTGTGTGGAGGGTGAGATGAAGTGTGTATTCAACTGTGTCAGGAAGGTGTATGTACTGAGTTACGTGATAGGCAATCTATAAAGTTGTCACAGGCCATTCATTCTGTGGGATAGGCCTGGATGAAGGCAAGACAGTGCATACTGGCTAATCAGGCCTAGGGTTTGGACACTATTCCCCACACATGTATCATTGAGAAACTCACCCAGCTGGGGATTAACTCTTATATCACTGGACAGGTAACCAATTGGCTCACTGACAGAACACATATTGTGAAAGTTGGTGAATCAACCTGTACCAGTAGAGCTATCATCAATGGCATACCCCAGGGATCTGTACTTTGCCCTTTACTGTTTGGACTCTATTTCTCAACAGTTTAGGCTAAAGTATTCAGTCTTTGGCATATGGCTTTTGTTAACTCTTGCATACTGGCCGCAATCATTGAGTCCACCTATTCAGTCTTTGGCATATGGCTTTTGTTAACTCTTGCATACTGGCCGCAATCATTGAGTCCACCTATGATGATAACATACTACAGGAGAGGCTAACACAGACAAATGATTGCTGAGAAAGCCACATGGTCTACAAATAAATGCAAAAATGCGTCTTAATTGTATCCTTCTGCAGTGGAATTCCCTGCTAATTGCAGCATTGACAACAGTTCAGCTATGCTGAAACCCAGGGATGCAAGCACTGGCAAAATATGTAGATAGCAATGTGAACTTCGACCACCAAGTGTTCACACTGTTATTGAAAGCCTATGCTGTGCAAATCATAAGTCATGCCATTGTATTCACATCTGAGGATTATATTACAGCACTGTTCTCAATCCTCATCAGAGCACTAATTGAGTATAATGCTGTCTGATGCATGTATCTCACCAGACACATGCAGCAACTGGAGAGATAACAGCTGTTTCTTACCAAGAAAACACAGGGCTTACAAACCATGCTAGAATGTATGCGGATATAATAAAAGCCCTGTCAATGTAATCTGGATCATATATGATGAGGTGACTTCTGCCTGACCTTCAGGCCAGTCTCTAACCCTGCCCTGGTTGGAATAGTGCACATTCACAAATCAGATATAGTTGATGACATCAGCAGTATCTGGTCAGAAAAATATGGTAATAGTGCCCCACATGCTGCTGTAAAAGGCTGTATATATATATATATATATATGTGTGTAGGAGGAATGTTTTAGGCCCTTAGGTGGTGAATGAGTTTGCTATGAGTTGTCTCTTAGCCAATCTGGGGGAATATTGAGCACACCTACATCTGGCTACACCCACAGCAGCTGCTGCTTTCCCCTCTAACTCCTCAATTCCTTGTGGCTGTGGTGACTTTGATATTGGTGGTGAGATGTGTGCTCCTTCTTCTTCTTGATCCTGCTGAATCTGTTTACTCAGGATGATGTTGTGCAGCATGGCACATACTGTGAATATTTAAGTATGTGTCCATGGATTGTACTGCATGGCTCCCCAGATGTAACTAGGTACTAGAACCATGACTTTGACAGCCCAAACTCATGCCCTGTGATATTCCTGATTTGAACATATGCCTCATGATGGCATTCCTCAGTGGCTGTGTGTCCATTTCTGATGGGCGTCATCAGTCATGGTTCCAATGCATAACCTGCATCCATCACTAAATTACCCTGTGGGATATCCCCCCCAGTGAACATCTGATACAGCTGGGACATGTGCCAGACATGTGAGTCATGGTAACTGCCAGGGTTTCCAACACACACATTCAGGATGGTTCTCTTGGCATTATACACAGCCTGGCAGTTAACAAAGTGAATGCACTTTCTATTAAGGTAAAGCCTTCTCTGTTTCTCAGGTTATGCCTTCATTTCTCCATGTGTGCATTCTATGGCAGTGTGCTACAGGGTAGAGCTCCTGCATATTTCTGTCTCTAACCTTAGGAGTACAGGGAAAATATATGTGGTCACGAGCATGTTGGTGCATAGCATTCAGGAATTGATGGAGGATCCTGGATGCTGAAGCCTGTGCCACCCCCAACATGTCCCCTGTTGGTCTCTGAGGGTATCTGTAGCTAAACTTCTAAGTGATACACATACTTTTCTCTCCACTGGGTTAGGTTCCCTCAGTTTACCCTGGCTCTGAGTTGATAATGACAGAGGTTGCAGAGTTCCTGTAGTGTGTCTCTATCCACCCTGTAGCACTCTACAAGTCCCACATCATGTAGTTGTGATAAGTTGCCCAGGGTCTGAAAACCCTTCTCCTTCTTGGCATTGATCTCTTAGCAGCAGCAGTATCATAGACATCAGCTTGTTGCACATACGCAGCATGCAGTAAACCAACAGCAACCCCTAACATTGCTTTTGTGTAGTCTGCTTTCCATGGCTGTATTCCAATAGGTTTTGGAATTCACAGGGAAAACCAGCACTGAGTGTACACAATTGCTTTATAGTTTGTTAAATAGCTCATCCATCATGGTTTGGTTGATTAGCATACAGTTCAGCTGCTTATGCTGTAATTAACATGCCACTGTGTTTACCTTGTTAGCTCTGCTTCTGTAGAGCCACTTACTGAATCCAAAACAGTCTGCTACTGGTATAAATGGACAGTGTAGATTTTATTCAGTTTGATAGATAGTCTCATTTTTAAGGGTGTTATAAAGCTGACAATGTAACATTTGGACTTAATTCAAGTAGCTTCTACTGAGCAAAGATGCAAACATTTCATATCCATCACAGCAAAGATTACTGCATTGAAAATACAAGCATGTTCTGGAGTTGCACTGCATTCTTCTCTCTGAGCAAAAGTTGTTTACTTGTTACTTACAGGAACTTATTATACTTATAAAGCAACTTGATATCGTAGCACATTTGTTGCACATTATTGGCAATTTTTTCAATAGAGGAGGATATTTCAGAAATAGATTTACACTGTCTACTCATTTTTTGTGACAGCAAATTTATATAGTCTGTCATAAACTGCAATTAATTGAGCTTTTAGTTGCATAAGTAATTGGGCAGCTGATTTTGAATTTCTGAGTGCTCTTTTTTAATTCCCAGTAATGTCTTTTTCTATCTGAAAATTTCAAAATCTTGAAAATATCACTTTTTGGAATGTATGAATACTTGTTTTGGTTTTGTTGCTTATAATTGCATGTGTCTCATAGTTATCCCTGTGAAAATACATGAAAATTAACATGCTGTGTTAACAGACTCTAATTTATTTATTTTTATTTATTTTATTTTATTTTTATTTTACATTTGTTGACAAGGCTAGTCTAGCTGGAGACATGTCCATTTTCAGTAGAGGCCCAGGGAGAAAAGCTCCAAGAAATCGTACAGAGTTTATACAAAGTTAAAACAGAAGTTATACAGATATTGAAAGAATAGAATTATCACAATTGTTTTATGCAAATAGAACAAATTAGAATTACCATGGTCATTTTGTAAGGTACACAGAAATAGTATACATATATGTTATATGCAATAATGTAGTTTATTGATACATAAAAGGTAGTTACTATAGGATGGGGTGAGATAAGTGAATAGGAGAAGTTTTAGTCAGGGTTAGCACAGGTGCATAACCAGTGATTATTAAGATATAGTTTTTGATTCCTTTTTAAAAAGTGAGAGAGAAGTCTGAGATGTGATTTCAGAGGGGAGTTTATTCCATAGTTTTCCTACAGAGTTAGAGAACAATTTGTAGTAGGTATACTCTGAGATTATAATAGGTTAAATATTTTGAAAATTAAGTATGAGTAGCATTTTTATTTGTGCAATAGCACAAAATAGTTTCACCTGCACCTGCATTCACACAAATAATCTCTTGTGAAAGGATCTGTACCCTTTGACTTCAAAGAAGTTACATAGGGATTCATGAAGGCTTGCACGAAGTCTAACAGTAGAGTAAGACTCCAGCAAGTCAATATGTCTGCAGTGCGATCCAGGAACAGCTGGCAGGGGCGTGCAAGAGAGCTCCTAAAACAACTCTTGCACGGACAGGGTTAGTTTATGCAAATTACCTCATTTGCTGTTGAAAGCTATGCAAATGAGGTAAATTTGTGATCCAGGAAACACTAACCTGTCCGAGTAAGAGTAGTGTTATTTGCAGAAATGTACTCGGTTGGTAACTGAGTACCATTCTGCAAATTGCAAAACGGAGCAATGACAGCTCCAAATAAAGGATGCATCCAGTTGAGGAAGCATGCCAATGGCCAAATATAAGGCCATTGGCATTTATATGTGTTGCAAAAATTTTTAAAAATTATTTTTTTCTCCGATCCCCGATGTTTAAGCATAGCTCAGCGTCGCGCAAACTTGCAGCGCTCTAAAAAACAAAAAAAAAAATTAAAAGGCAAAAATAGACATTTTATTACAAATATCCATCTGCCATGCAAGTGAATGGCAGGCTGAAGACACATGGCTACTGAGTAGTGGTTGCTAAGGGGGGAAGCTCAGTGTGAGAGATGTAACCAAGCATTAGTAGGCAATCCTATGCAAATGAGTATAAGGATAGTGAATCCCAATTTTCCCTGCTATGTGAACCATGTCCCTAGAGTGTTAGAGTAGGATTAGGGGAGTAACAGAGTAGTAGATAGGTGACATCATGAGGGGAGTATGTATCAAACACTGAAAGCCCATTGGAGCAGAGTGGCATGTGTCTTCTGTGAGTTACTGAAGACTGGAAGAAGCGTGTCCCTAGTTGTTTGAACTGAAAGCCAGAAACTGAAGGCATATGCTGTGGCTACCCCCAAAGTTTCTTGCAAAGCTGCTTACACTGTGTGTGCGCGTGTGCGTACCTGTAAACCGTTGTAAGCCTGTGTGCATGTTTGTGTTTCCGTGTCAGCCTGTGTAAGGCTGTCTAAGCATGTATGCACGATTATGCACCCGCCTAAGCCCGTGTAAGCCTGTGTAAGCCTGTGTGCGTGTGTGTGTGCACTCGTGTGCGTGTGTTTGTGCTTATTTGCGTGGTGCTGCCCCCTGTGGAAACAGAAATGGAAAAAGGAAGGAAAGGAAGTAGCAGGAAGTTAAGCAAGGAGAACTAGCAGAGCTGCCAGGTGAAATCAATCAGAATTAGCCAATTACACAGGCAGTACACTAGCCTAGCCCAGCCCAGCACTTAAAACTCGGCAAACAACATTCCCCCATGTTTTTCTCAGAAACACTGCAACACTGCAGTCTACAAAGAGAAGTGAAAACTGACAAAGCTTATCTGAGAGAAAAGAATGTTAGGGGATGCCATTGCTATTATAAGGCGACATGTGCAAGATGCTGAGGGTGGTGCCATTGCGAATGCTGCTGAGCAACGCACAGTGAGGAGACGGAGAAGAGTGTACAGACCCAGGGTAACCTACCAGGGGCTACATGAGCTGGAAATAGCAGAGCGCTATAGAGTGGACAGAGAGCTCCTGCAGCAAATTGTTGAGCTGTGCAGGCCATGCCTCACACACAGAACCAACAGAGGGGAACCCATCCCAGTGGAAACCAAGGTATGTGTTGGCCTAAGAATACTAGCAGCAGGTACCTTGCAGAGACCAACTGGTGATATGATGGGGATTTCACAGGCATCAGCATCCAGGGTACTGCACCAGTTACTGAATGCCATGTCAGCACATGTCGGTGATCATGTATATTTGCCCATTCCAGGGTACTGCACCAGTTACTGAATGCCATGTCAGCACATGTCGGTGATCATGTATATTTCCCCAATTCCCGTGAGGTATTGGCCAGCAATATGCGTCTCTTCCAGCAAATAGCGGAATACTCTCAGCTAGTGGATGCAATTGACTGCACGCACATACACATCAAAGCACCAGCCGGTGAGCGGGGTAGGGCCTACATCAACCGAAAGGGCTTCCACTCAATCAACTGCCAGGTCATATGCGATGCCCAGGGCATAATACTGAATGTGTGTGTTGGCTGCCCTGGAAGCTACCACGACTCCCATATCTGGCATTTGACACAGCTGTACCAGACATTTGCCAATGGGGACATCCCTGACGGTCACCTAGTGGGGGATGCTGGATACGCACTGGAGCCGTGGATGATGACACCAATCAGAAAAGCACACACACCTGAACAAGAACTCCATAATGAGACACACACACAAGCACAAAATGTAATCGAGCGTGTGTTTGGGGTGCTCAAGTCACTGTTCCAGTGTCTGGAAACATCTGGTGGAGGATTGCAGTACTCACCAACTACATGTGCCCAAATTGTCATGGTATGTGCCATGCAACACAATATGATCCTGTGAAAACAGCTGCAGCAGGAACAGCATGGGGCAGGGCCAAACAGCCCCCCACCATTGCCAAGGCCTGCACAGGAACAGCGTGACTCAGAGGAGGAACAACCTGAGCCTGCCCCAGTAGGCAGAAGGAGGCGTGCCCAGTGTGCCTTGGCCTTGGCAAAGAGGCAACACATAGCACATACACTGGCTCAGGAGGAAACCTGGAAATGATACCTCTCTCTGACTCGCACATAAAATAAAAGGGATGCCTAACTTGACACTACCTGTTTCCAAACATGTATAGGGAGTGTAGTATGTGCATCCAACATAGGTAGCCCTGCAGCACCACCTGAGGCATGATTGCCATGTTTTAAGCAATATAAAGCAGTGCTAAGCAGCTTTTACCAATATCTAGTATATGTAAACAAAATTGCTCGTGCAATGTAGCCAAGGTTGGGCAAAGTTGAGCAAAGTCAGTTAAACATGCTCATAACTGCTTTACTGTTCCTTAAGTAGTCTGGTCTGGCCAGCATGAAAATAAAAAGCAGTGACAGGGCTTGAACCCAGGATACTGTGCGCTATAGTCACAGTATTGAACCACTAAGCCATGATAGCATTACAGTGACACAGACACAGCAGGACAATTGTACACTATTGCAAACACAAAGCATTGCTGTATCATACCCCTAATGAGGCAAATGGGTAACCTCACCCACATGCCTATGCAGACAGAGAACATCAGGCCAGGCGTTGTGATGTGGGTTGTGTAGGCTATAAAGTCGCAAGCTAATATATGTGACAATGGACGCTAAGAGCTGTAGTACAGTAGTATGCCTCAAACCAGTACGATAGGCAACAGTACAGACTGTAATGGTGTCCTGTACATAGCAGTGCAGGCACAGCAAATGTGTATAAGTGTCAGGTGAGACCCACATCCTATGTACACCCACAGTAACAATCCGGTGTGCCCATGGGTAGAAATGTACAAAGAATAGCTGTCCCCCTGTATGTAGAAATGTTGATAAGTCCATGCAAAGTGTCTCATGAAAGCCCTGCAGGCACAGCATGATCCCTGTTGATCTATGACACAAAGGTGAGCTCTGCTGTAAAAATACACCTTGATTTACCATACACATATAGTATAAATGTGTATACTGAGCATGCTCACACACTCCAACAAATGTAGTGGATTTCATTCAACATCACATTGAAAGGTCATACTGGGCATGCTCACACACCTACAGAAATGAAGCAAATGTCAGGCAGGAAGATACTGAAAGGTCATACTGGGCATGCCCACACACTTAGGCTAAATACGGATGTGATAATAAGGGATCTATGGACAAATGTGTATAGTCATCTCTACTTCCAGAAACACATTCACAAAGTGGTCTGAAAATCATGCTATGTGTTCACACAAACTGCCAAGGTCTGTGCATGTAGGTCAAAGGAGGTTTCCACTACTCAGCAGTCATCAGACCTGTCAGAGAGTCCCACAACATACTTGCGATGAATCTGACTAGGCACGTTCAGCAGCTAGAAAGACCAATGAAGTACCTTAACAAGAGGATTACTGGCCTCAAATAGTTGCCCCATGCAACAAGAATGAATGTAACCCAAGCTGTACTCTGTTGCATACTGTCTATGCAGGAGATCTCTGCCCAACAGACAGGTCCACGTCATGGTTACACTCAGATCTGTTCTGAGTTACAGCTCAATGGCACTAAATGTACAGAGCCAACTGATATTGGCAACATCCAGGCAGATAGGATCAGTGTTAACTTTACCCCCCCTCTCACCCATGAAAGAGCACATGTCTATAATGGAAGACAGCAAAGTTGCTGTCATCACGGCTACATAGGTAAAAAACACTCTCCGAAGCCAGTATCACAGCAGCCATGGGACTAGATAACTTCCCAGGTTGTGTAGTATCTACTTCCCTGAAGTAAACATTAACATGTAAGGTCTGTGGCTACTGAAGTTTCCAGTGGACTGCAAACTAGGAGCCATCACTGTAAACACTAAAGATGTGGACATCCTACAAAAGGTCCTCACTGAGACAGATGGTTGTTGTCCAAGCCATGGGCTGTAGCTCAATGCCAAAAGGTGCATTATCATCACCTTTGTTAAAATCTCTGTAGCCAAGAACTACAACATAGGTGGTAGTATACCTCACACTGTAAGTGTGACAAGAGACCCTGGGTCACAGGTGGACAGTGGATAAATTGTGATAAGCAAGTTCCCACAGTAGTCAGGAAACCCTCTTATGTGGCACACCTCATCACAAAATGTGTCTCATGCAGAATAAAAGAGGACATTGTTCCCCTCTACTCACCACTCACTAGAACTATAAAAGAGTACAATGCCACTGTTGTTATGTACCTCACAAGGCAACTACAACAACTGAAAAGCCAGTAGCAATACTTCACAAAGAGCATTAGTGGCCTGAAATACATGCCATACACAGACCATCGCAAAATGCTCCATCCGTACTCCCTTGCATATCGCCTACTCAGAGGTGTTCACTGCCTAACATACAAAGCTATGTCAAACATAGAGCTGTTGGATATGTTCCATGTAAAACACAAACAATCACTCTGACCTTTGGACCCCAAACCATGAGTGAAATACAAAAGGAAGGGGTGTAGCCATTTACCTTATGGATATCCACACCTTCAGGTTACTGGCCCAGCATGAGGCCTTGGAGACCATGCAAGTGCAGCTAACATTGGGCAAAGCTGCCCTTCAGATTGTAGCCTGCTACAGATTATGGACCTTGTCTCAGGAACCTCACTCAGTATTCTGGAGAACATTGGCAAATATAAAGGCCCTGTCAAACACCATTATATGAGGAGATTACAACTTCCCAAACATTGAGTGTGTGAATTACTCATATACAACATTCTTTGCCCAATCTGTCCTACAGTTAAGAAACTCTAACACCCTGGAACAGCTGGTCAGCACGCCCACTACGGGTGACAACATACTGGAAATGATCATCACCAACATGGGGTACCAGTGTTCCACAACAGGGATAAACCCCTCTCTGGGAATATCAGATCATGAATTAATCACACTGGATATCCACATCCCGCCCCCACACCCAGTCAATGAAACCAC
The DNA here is from genome assembly GCF_019279795.1 of Protopterus annectens. Classification (NCBI taxonomy): domain Eukaryota; kingdom Metazoa; phylum Chordata; order Ceratodontiformes; family Protopteridae; genus Protopterus; species Protopterus annectens. The sequence goes on along the minus strand of NC_056730.1, from coordinate 241,280,768 downwards.
TGTGAAGACATTTGCAAAAGCAAACTGCACACTTCCCAAGACCAAAGTGGAAAGTTCCAAAGACCTCTTGCTATAGGATGATGGTATGCAATCTGCAGAAACATTTACAAGTGCATCCTATGAGCATCTACAGGGATGCATGGAATGAGACATCACAAATAAAACCAAGATGCACTCCTCCAAAAATAGGACAACAAGCAGGTGTTTGTTGTCCATTGATAAGCTAGACAAGAGAAGGAGGAAACGAACACATGATAGATCCAACTTCACTAAAGGAAAGGCATCACTGATCATTATCAGGAAGAAACAATGATCGCTCATAAAATAATCCAAGTATGGTTTCTAAAGACAAATAGCCAAGGAATGTAAAAATAACAACCACAAAGCCTTCTGTCGCTATACCAGACATGTAGTTGTCAACTTCCAAATATGCTGTCAGCTACTGAAAAAAGGAATGAAATACACCAAACCAACTTTCATTGCCCACATCCAGGGGGACAAGTTCAGTGTAAACTCCCCCACATCACCCCCAAAAGGGCCCGTGTCTATCACAGAAGGATGCAGAGACCCAGACGTCATGGACATGCAGGTAAAGACAGCCCTCACCAAAGCTAAGAACATAGCATCAATGTGACTGTATGTTGTCCCAGGCTGCGTCTTACGCTAGGCCCATAAGGCACTACACACTCACCTACATTCACTGTCCAGACTCAACCGTACCACAGGCTATGTACCTAAAGAATGGCATACACTAACAGTCACCCAGCTCCACAAAGGGTGTGCCAAAACAGAACCTGGAAACCATTGCCCAATATGTCTACTCAGCCTGGTCTACAGAGCTATTGAGCCAATTGTCATGGAACCCATACACTGAGTCATTGGAGATCTCCAGACACTGGACTCTACACAACTTCACCTTGTTAAAGGCAGAGCCTGGCTCCCAAACCTAGTTGTGGTTTTTAAAACAGTTACCATGAGCATAGATGGAGGTGAAAGTAGTCCACAAAGCCCACCTGGACCTCACTAAGGGCTTACTACACCATTCCCCACTCTGTCATCATGGACAAGTGTACCAGCTTGAACATTAACAGCTATGTCACAGGATGGGTGGCCAAGTGGCTCACAGATCAAACACACATGTTCATAGTTGCGGGTGCCATGTTCATCTCTAAGCCAGTCACAAATGGCATCACACAGGTCTTGGTCCTGTGATCCAACCTGTTCAGTAGATACTGCTCAGAGGTACAGGGAAGCATGGCAGGTGTATGACTGAACAGGTTTGCAGATGAATGGTAACTGTGGTCCATAATCGACTGTACAGCTGACACAGACATCCTCCAGAAGTGTCTTACAGAGACAGATACCTGGTGTCAAAACAATGCTCTCAAGCTGAATGGCAAAGAATGCATAGTCATCCCCTTTGGGTAAAACAAAGTGCACACAAATTACCACATAGGTGGTAATACAGTATGTATGGAGAAAGTCAGTATGGCCCTGGGGACACAGGTAGATAGTAAACTCACCTTTGATGATCACATGCCCATAGTGTTTAGACATTCCTTCAATGTAGCCCATCTAATGTCACCTAATGTAACCCACTTCGTATAGTCTGATGATGTTACCATCCTACAAATATACCTGTGGAAAGTGCAATTCCTGGTAATGTGTGTAGTGCATCATGTTAATGCATACTCCTGTCATATCACGAAATTGTTAGATAGGGGTTTGATTCCTGTACTGGATGACTGTATGTTTGTTTGTGGTCTCCTTGGGAAGGAGCATCCTTTTAGGAGAGTAGTAAGAGACCTCAAAAGTGGTAGACTAACCTTTGTCAAGTCTGATGATGTCACCATCCTACAAATATACCTGTGGAAAAGAGAACTCCCAGTAATGTGTATAGTGCATTGTGTTAATGCATATTCTTCTAATATCGTGACATAGTTAGGTAGGGGTTTGAATCCTGCACTGAACATCTGTGTGTGGTCTCCATGAGAAAGAGCAATCTTTTAGGAGAGTATTGAAACACCTCAAAAGTGGTAAACTAACCTTTGTCAAGTCTGATGATGTCACCATCCTACAAATTTACCTGTGGAAAACAGAACTCCCAGTAATGTGTATTGCGCGTCGTGTTGATGCATACTCCACTAGTATCATGAAGCAGTTAGATAGGGGTTTGAATCCTGCACTGGACAACTGTGTTTGTGTGTGGTCTCCTTGGGAAAGAACAACCTTTTTAGGAGAGTAGTGAAACACCTCAGAAGTGGTAAACTAACCTTTGCCAAGTTTGATGATGTCACCATCCTACAAATATACGTGTGGAAAAGAGAACTCCCAGTAATATGTGTAGTGTGTCATGTTAATGCATACTCCTCTACTATCATGAAGTAATTAGGTAGGGGTTTGAATCCTGTACTGGATAACTGTTTGTGTGTGGTCTCCTTGGGAAAGAGCAGCCTTTTAGGAGAGTAGTGAAACACCTCAAAAGTGGTAAACTAACCTTTGTCAAGTCTGATGATGTCACCATCCTACAAATATCCCTGTGGAAAAGAGAACTCCCAGTAAAATGTATAGCGAGTCATGTTAATGTGTACTCCTCTAGTATCATGAAGTAGTTAAGTAGGGGTTTGAATCCTGCACTCGGTGAATATGTGTGTGACACTGTTGGTCAATGTGTTGTGGGTTTTGCTTTTACTACTGTATGACATATCAGTATGCATTGCACATGTGAGCTAGCTGTGTGGCAAATGCATATACGTTACCTCAATGATTGCATGTGTGGGAACCCTGCCTTCTCCAAGAACACAGATGTCATTCTTGCCAGACTGTGCTTCTGCTTCCCAGACCTTAGGTCACATCTGTATGCTTGTGACAAGCCCAGCCACTGCAATGATCCCTGGCTTAGGTCATCTGTGTCACACAAAGTCATTACGGTTCCTATTGGAATGTGTGTGTAAGGGTCTATGGCAGAGGTATATGTCAGACCTGTTCAAACGCAGCAAAGTCTGTCAGTGATGACTATTTATAACAGGTGTTGAACAACCTTTGTGGATATGCATGCAGACCCCTTATTGCTTATGTGATCCATTGAGGGATCTCAAAATACCTTTGGAGATTAACAAAGGACAGATGACGTAACACTTGGTTGCATGTACACATCGGTACCTGTTCATCATGTTGTTGGCTACTACCTATGTGGTACTGTGTGGATAATATGTTCCGTAAAGGTGGATGATTATGCTTAGTTTGGCTTATAGCTTTCCAGCATGGGTTCGACAACAGGCATCTGTCTGTATGATACCCTTGTGCAGGATGTGTGTGTCATCTGGAGAATGCATTATAGGCCACAGTATGCATTACCAGACGTGGACGGATATATCCCTACTGTAATTGCTTGTACCTAAGAGAGCTATATGCCAAACAGGAGTGGTGTCAGTAATGGGTGCAGGTGAATACCAGTGGTTACTGGCATATTATAGTGCCTGAAGGATCCAGATGTTGCTGTGTGTCCTACATCTGTGTGTCGGTTGTCAAGACATCATCTACCGATTGGTTATGGTCAGGCTGTGGAAGTGATGTATACTACCAGAATGCAAAACAATGACAGATAGTAACAGTATCACCCACAGCACAGTGTCAAACCATGTCATACACAGATGTGTAGTCAGGTTCCGGAATGTGTGTAGTACAATGCATACTGGCCACAAATAGAAACTATGGAGTGTTACTGTGTAATACATAGCATGTCATCCTGGCCATGTGTCCACTATGCACGTACATGCAGACAGTGCACCTCCACCATGTTCCCAACTGTATACCTGCAAATCTGTGCTACACACATCCCACACATACTGTCCACTCTCTAACACATGCTGCCAATACTGCACACATCAGCCAAGTGGCACGTGGCCAGACAATACACAATTGGAACCATCACTGGTGTAAAGAACACTACAATGACACTCATAGCTTTAATGCATCATGCCTGCTCAGCTACACCTTCAAGCATATCATTACACTCTACTGCTGACAACATGCTAACATTGCTATACTGCTATATAGACACCCTGTGCATCAGTACCACGGTAGCCTGTTCCTGCATCAATGTTACAGATGACAGGAGGCAGCACAGGTTTCATCATATGCACAAGGTGTGTTGTTGGTTTGCCAGAGGCCTACAGTGAGCCATCCACTTGACATGTATGTGTGTGTGTGTGTGGGGAGGGGGGGCAAGAATACTGGAATGGGCCAATGTTGTTGTAATGTGTGTGGGTATATGTTAGCCCTAGGTGCCCAGAGTATGTGTGTGTGTCTGCATGCACACAGTTCCACCATGTGGCTGCCATATATGGGTATTTGTGGGACAGCCACAGAATGTACCTGTGAGGCTTTACAGATCACCATCTCTGGCCATGGATACAGTACCTGTGCCTGGCAGGGGTGCTACTGACACTATCAGGTACTAAGCCAGACTGGGTACTATCCCCAGAGGTGGATGGATGTACACTGGACACAGGCCTCTGCTGGGACTGTCCAGAGCCACATGCATGTGGTCTTCTAGGACGTTCTATGGACAGCCCACCCCCAATATTGCTGGGGCTGGCACTGGCACTACAGGAGTGGCTGTGGCTTGAGGGACGTTTGCAGCATCTTCCAGTTGCTGATGTTGCTGGCATATGTCCACGTTCACGTCTCAAATGTCCTGCACTGTCCTGACACATGGACATGACATTGTGGAGGATATCTAATTTCTCTCCCCAATGTCTATCAGTGACCTCGGTGTAAAGACAGATGGCACCTGCTAGGTCATGGATACTGTCAATGACAACGGTGTTATATGCCCTCTGTGCCCTTAGTCCCTGTCTGGTGTACTGTTCCATACGTGCCTGTGCCTTCATGACAGCCTGGAACATGCGTGACATTGTCAGACCTGTGGCACATCTGCCAGTGGCATGATGAGCAGCAGTGCTCCTACGAGAACTCCTGGGCATCTGCCTATGTGGTACCCTCCCAGACATCTGGGTATGGCTGCTGTGTTGAGATGCATGTGCCATGGATACCACACTGTCCTGGCCAATGCCAACTGTACGCTGTCCCTCAGCTATGGGCATTGGTGATGGATGTATTGGCAGTATGACTGTATGCATGGATGGGGTAGACAGCTGTGTACTGTCGATTGGTGGCCCAACGACAGACCCTGGCAAACATGCCTGTGCCTCCACACACCTATCTTCATTATCACTATGTGGCTCAGTGATATCACTTTCCCTGCTGCAGTGAACCAGCCCTAATACAGCACCTGTGGGAGGAAGACAGGAAACACACTTTACAGGTCGTACATGATGTCAGCACACATGCACACATGCACACATGCACACATGAACACATACACACATGAACACATGAACACATACACACATGAACACATACACACATGAACACATACACACATGAACACATGAACACATGAACACATGACACATGCACACGTGAACACGTGCACACATGGACACAAATACACTCCTCACTACAGCAGATACCCACACACACCACCAGCAATCCAAAACATACTCAATAGTGGTTTAAGGTGGGTTACAGTATCACAAGGCAAACAGTCATATCACATGTGTCAGCATGCAGAAAATTTGTTGCTCAAGACCATGCAGTGTGAGTGTAGACAGCCCTTGTTAATAAGAGTATACATGGCTTTGATGCATGTGTGATGTTTTTCTGTGATTGGCCTCACCCTGGAATGCAATGTATACATGGACACAACATTGCTGTGCAAGTATTAAAAGGTCTGCAATGTCCTGTGCACCATCACACACAGGAATACATACCATGGCTGGATGTGTATCTGTGTCACATATATATCCATTTCTGATTGCAGTGTCTGTGTCTGTAGCAGATAATTGTGGACACAGGTTTAGCACTTGCATGCCATGTATAAACACAGGATGAGTGGTGCATGTATACGTGATAGAATACCATTGCTCAACATGGCCATTGTACAGTGGTTATGGTGAGTGTAGGACATATTGTGGACATGCCAGTGTCAGCCATGACATGGCATGCTACAACATGACTGCAACATTGAACATCACACATACCTAGTGTGTGTCATGTGACTCATACACTCAATAGCATTACAAGACATATATGTGTCACTTTGTACAAATGGTGATTGCTATGTATATTGTGTATAGGTGCATATGTTTGCACACACACAACATTGAGGTGCATAGCAATGACTGCTATGTGCAATACTGTGGTCACTGTAACTGGATGGGGTGCAGTACCATGAGCCATCGCCATCATGCATCATGTGGTCACTCAAGGCTACTAATGTGTGCCAGACAGCCACCTAGCATGTTGTACCTGAACTGCAGTACCATGGCTACATTCACAATTACACAGCCACTTGTTACATGGGTTTGCAAGGTTCCCAGTAGGGAGCATTGCCTAACATGAATGTGTTATGTGTTGAAGAGTGTTGCACAGCCCCATGATAGGCCTCTACTCCTCAGGTATATTATGTGTGCTGTGTGGATGACATGTGGGATACTGAAGTGTGACCTTACAGTGGGTGTCTGGATACGCCATGTGTAGTATGTTAAGGTGTACTGCGTATGACAAAGTTGTGTATGTTGTGTATATGTGTATCAACTATGCCTATCCAATGTCCATTACGGTATTGTCACAATTGTGTGCGATGCTCTGTGTATTGCATGTGATTGAGGCAGCTACTGACATTACTGAGATGTGCATAATCTCACAGCAAACAGGCACAGCATGCATTATGCATAGGTGTGTTACATGCACATGGCCTGCACCTCACCTATGACATGCATATTTCATTAGCAATATTACATTTATAACACACTCACCAGCATCAACTGGCTGCTTTGCTGTCACACCAGAGGGACCTATAAGAATATGAGACAGTTTGTCAGTGGCCACAACTGTGGCATTGCTACTGTGAGTTTGCTAAACTACAGTAGTACAACAGTCGACAGTCACAGGCGTACAGATTATATTCCACATATCAGTACTGCACAACACTAGGCAGCACAACTGCTAAACACACAGTCACATCACACATATGCATAATCTACCAATACAGGTAACAGTAGTCTACAGATAGGGCATGTTACCTGCACGCTCCATGTCAACATGCTGGGTGGCTCTGGACTCCATGATGACACATGTATGTTGCTGTTCCTGTTGTTGGCCAGGAGCCACCATGCTTATGAGCAGCTCCTCCACTCTGGTGAGGGGGGGATGAATGGCTACCCCACCACCTGTGGCAAGGTGTTGTCTACAGAAATCAGACGCATGCTGCCGGACATGTCTAATTAAATCACTGCAGTGATGGCGTACCTGCTCATATGTCTGGTTATGCATGCCTATGTCATTTACCTGACAAAAAGATCTTGCCACAGTGCAGTCCGATCATGCTGGTCCTGGCTGGTTCTAGAGAACAGCAGGGTGTAGTGCTGCACCAAGCTGCTGTGTATTTCCTGTTCCTCTGCAGCTGTATAACGCGGGTTACGTTGGTGGGCCATGCCCCTGGAAGGCAATTAAACAATATGTGTGAGCAAGTCATTTGGCACACTTAACATTGTAAAGTACAGATATCAATTAACTGCCATATAGACCATCCAATTGGCTTTCAGAGGATACACACATTCAATACCACATATTAGTGCTCAGGCCACAACTGGCTGACAGTGCCTGACATGCTGTATATATCAAACCATGTTCTGCACAGCAGCAAAGAGAAGCCAGTATGGCACACTGTATGTGACACAATGCACCACCTAGCCACAGGAGACATATATCAAGCTAATGCATAAAGAAAGATGTCATCCATTGCAATGAATGTAAAGTACAGTTACAGTATTACCAGTATACCACCCTAGTCATTGATGTAAAACCCCTGCATAACATATGTGCACAGTTGTTAATATAGGTGGCATTCTGCTGTACCAGACTATACATGTTGCTAGATACACACGTATACCCTGTAAAACACATATGATTGAGGGCATGGTGCAGGCATAATTACACACACATCAGACATACATACAACACACAAATGTATGCCAACCCAGATGAGCTTTACCTGTGTACCATACAGTACTGTATGTCACTACTTACAAAACCTTATGCCTGAGGTATGTAATCTGTGAGGACTACAGGGAACACACAAAACAGTGTTTCCAAGCAATGTGAACATACACCATACTATACTGTTTAGGCCTACACCTTCAAGTAGTACTACAGTTCATATGGGAGTTGGATTCAGCAGCAGTACCACTCACTTAGCGTACATGTATTGCTTTAGCCTACAATGGGACACCACAGTCGACAACAAGGAACTACGTCACACCGTATGCCATACTACTTTTTCTGCCTAGCAATAGCATACACATCTTTTGCTGGGATCACAGCTAGGACAAACTACCATGACAGAAACAATTTCACACTAAGCTATCACACCTTTACAGACCTTGCACACATTCACCAACACATTCACCATCACACTCAGTCAACCTCACATAGCAATTATTCCACTAAGTACATGTGTGTGTGCATCATGTCATAGGTAGGTAATACACTATTGGCCTTAGAGCCTACAGCAGCCTAGCCATACACTACCCTGACCTTTGAAACACATGTAATTTAATTTCACTTGCCCCTGTCAACCAGAGCCAAAGAGGTGATTCCCGGGGAGTATTTCCTATCTCCCAACCAATCATTAGGAGTATTTATGACAACTGCTAATGAGGAGCTTTGTTTGCTATTGATAGGTGGTTTGTTCCAGAGTATGGCATGTCTCTGAAATAGGAATCTATCTCTCCAGCATGTGCTGTTTAGTGAGCTGACAAGGTTTAGGGCCCTAGAGTGTGTATCTCGGAGGGATTGTAATATGTTTACGTGGAGGATGTCCAACAGCTATGGGTGTGACATAGCTCTGTATGTTAGGCAGAGGTCACCTCTGAGTAGGCGGTATGCAACACAGTCTAGCTGTGGTTTTGTGAGTCAGTCGGCATAGGGCATCTGTTTGAGGCCGGTATTACTCTTTGTGAGGTATGCCTGTGGCCTTTCCAGTTGCTGTAGTTGTCATGTGAGGTACATACCACATGGGGCATTGTACTCTATAATGGGTTTTCAGTATAACAAGTAGAGGGGAACACTGACCTATATTTCCCTAGATGACACACCTTTTGTGATGACGTGTACCACGTAGACAGATTACATGACTAGTGTGGCACTGTGATTATCAAAGGGGAGGCTACTGTCCACCTGTGTCCCATGTTCCCTTATCACACCTTCGGTGTTAGGTAGACTACCACCAATGTGGTAGTTAATGGGTACAGTGTGTTGGCAAGAAGGGATGGCACTGCAGTGTCAACACTGAGCTTCAATCCATGCCTTGGTCACCAGGCACCTGTCGCAGTAAGTATGATCCCGTGTCTCTCTCTCTCTCTCTCTCTGTATATATATATATATATATATATATATATATATATATATATATATATATATATATATATATATATACACACACATACATACGCACATACATATAAACATCCATTGCTGTACATATAGATGTACATATAGGCACATATACAGTCCACTTTTCATGGTGGGAATATCAATTATGCGACAGTTGTGAGATATACAGTTATGTAATAATATTGCATGGTGTTGTGCAGAATGCATTGAAGGTGTCTTGAGCCCATATAGCTTTAGCAGGCCTCACTGGCTGCAACACTGAAAAACTGACAAATCATACCCACAACATTTAACTACCACATGTCATATACCAACACTGCATGCTGTTTTCCTTGCCACACACTACAACCTACATAGAAATATGCACATAACAACCTTCAAAAACATACATATATATATATATATATATATACACCCTTCATAAACAGTTGCAGTATGTCCCTTGCCCTATGCACATGTACAGATATATATATATATATATATATATATATATATATATATATATATATATATATATATATGTACTGCTGCCACATATGGATGATTCACAGTATGTAGAGTACTCTTCAAAAACATCTACTACATTCCAGCAAATACATATGTGTTACATACATTTCCTTTGTATTTCTCTGTTCCGTATGTTTTTAAAGGAAATAATTTTTTTGGGGGGGGGTTTCTCTGTCTGTTGATGTTGCTCTTTCTTTTTCTGTGTCTGTCTGTTTCTGTCTCTTTCTCTTTGTCTGTGTCTCTGTCTCTCTCTCACTCTCACTCTCTCTGTCTCTGTTGCTGCAATGATATTATTGCATGTGTGGACAGCAAGTACAGCCTGCTTTTCTAGGTATCTGTACATGTGATGGCCTCTGCACCAATTGGTGCCCACCATTTAGTAATTGCATGTAGCCTGCTGTGTGGCAATTGCAGTACTCACTAACATAGCAGCCCACTGGTATAAAATGCTAAGTTAGGTAGGCGTAGCCCTTTCAGCTTTCCAAAGTGGGGCCCATACTTGTTTGCTGTGGACACCGTTGTGTCAGTCAGAAGGTTGGTATACTTCTTATATCTGAAGCTAGGGTTGTAGCCAGTGATTTGCATGTTGTACTCAAACCTGAATGTTGCTGCTTCTAGTACACACTTGTCAGTGTAGAATTTTACTCACCCTCCAAATGCTAACACAAGATACATGGGAGTATGTACTTTCTTTTCTAATTAGACAATTAACTGCCATACAAAAGTAGTTATTGCAATGTATTCTTCTGGCACATGAACTGTTTGTGAACTACTATACTGTAAATATTACTTTACTCACTTCTGAACAGTTTGTGTTTTTTTTGTGTTGACATTAGCACAGGCTGCTCAAGACAACTGGACAAATTTCAGTACTGAGTATACCTACCTACATCCTTGGTAGAGCCTGAATACACAGGTATATTGTTTTTTTGGGTAGGGGTGCAGAAGTACAGAGAGCATTATTTATTATTGTGTGATGTTTATCTTGCTGAACATACAGGGTTGCTGTGTACCTGTTAATCTATCAAGGCAAGTAGTCTGTCTGCATAGCTCACAGGTGTGGACATATCCAGATGGTAGCCAGAGGTTAGCCTATTATTCTTTGCCTGTGCACCACACCGGTCTTTTCAGCACTGGAACAATGGCATTGTCACAGTTGGTTGTTACCAGTACATGGCTACATCCTTTGATATTTCTGTGTTGTACTCCTACATAAGGGTATGCTTGTGAGACTCCTTCCAAAGCTTTTTGCAGAGTGTGTAACAGCAGAAAAGCTGATATGCCTGTGTGTTTCTGCCTCTTCCAGTCCGCTGATACACTCAGGTATATGTTTGAACAGCATCAGGGAAAGGTACGTATAAGTGAGGTAAACCTGTAATATATTACAGACATTAAGTTGAGACTGTGAGAGAACCAGAGCATATGTATTAATACACCTTTTCTGACGTGCAAGCAGTGTCTACTCTTACTTATTGACATTATTCATTAAGTGTAATTCCCCACTTTTCTGCCTAACGTCAGTACTTTTCAGAGGGATTCAGAGGGACACAGCTAACATTTATTTACGAATCAGGGACATCCCTGACAAGCAGTCACAGTTGGGAAGTATGGCCTCTGCCCTATTCAAATATGCCAGTGTTTATCCTGCTCTGATACTGTGTGGGGTTTGTAAAGTGCTACTGTAACATTATTTCCTGCTAGAATGGCTAGTTCTCTTTTCACAGTCATGTCATGCAATTCCACAACAACTGCTGGTAAAAAGCCACAGAACAAGATTTGTGTTATTGCATTTCTATTTTACCTTTACATTCACTCATTGTAATGCATGATATATTTATTACTGCATCAACTTGTTGCATGTCTACTGTGGCTTAGTGGTACTTCATGCAGTGTAGTGTGTCCAGGGTTCGAGACTGACAGTGGTGTTTTATTTTGCTGATCAGCAGAAAAAGGGCCCTGCCATGCAGAGTGACTAAGGCACTTTTAAGCAGTTGTAAGCTGGTTTGCGTGGGTTTGCGCGATGCTTAGCAATACTTAGCTAAGTGCACACAAGAGCACACTCGCGCAAACCCGCTAAATACTGCTTAAAAGTGCTTACTCCCACTAACCCCCGCGCTCATTTCTTTGAAAGAAAAGAAAATGGGGAGATAGGAAAGTGGTGAAAAAGGGGCACAAAGAGGGAAAGACAGTAGGGAAAACAGCTTGGGATGTGCAGGACAGGTGTAGGAAAGGTCCATAGCTGCACATTTCTTTAACAGCAACAGCTGTGCATATACTAATAATTTGTTTGGAATTTTGAAACCTTCCACCCCTGAGAGAGGGGTGAGGACAACAAAGCATGTTTTACTGCCAATTAAATTTCAGTTTATGTGTACAAGTGGACGTGTGCAAAATGGGAAGCTATGTATGTAGCATAATTTTTTGTGGGAGCAGATTGCCCCTTTTTTTTTTTAAGGTGAGAGGGGTATGTGGGGTAGGGGAAGTAGGTATATTTGGGGAGGTAGGTTGGGGAGGTAAACAGACAAGACAAACAAGATGCATACAGGGGCGGAATATGACACATGGGGTGGGTGAACACCATTGATGGGGAAGGGTGTATGGAAATGGCAAGCCCATGAGCCTACAGATGGCAACAGTGGAACTGACATCCCCACCTATGGGCAGTCACCACTGCACCTTCACAGCCTGGAGGGTGGTTGTGCTGCTGGCTGCGTAGGAGGGGCAGGCTCACCTGTGAGTTGTGCCACTCTTGCCTCGAGCTGGCATAGAGGATTAGCGACTGAACACTTGATCTCCCTACGCACCACAGCCTGGACCATTCGGAGGGTGATAGGTGGCCCTCCTCTGGCCACGCTTGCATGAGGGGGATGAGCCCCATTGCAGCGCATCAACCCAAAGGTGGCACAGGGCCACCGGAGGAAGAGGTCCCGGGCTGGGCACTGGACATGCAGGTGCCAGGTGCCATCGCCAGCTGAGGTGGGAGAGGAGGGTCCGCTGGGACCGGCCCTCCCATACGTTCTACGTTTAGCAGGATTTAATGACAATATGGGTTAGTAACAGACAACAGAATTCCAAATTAGTTGTAACAGCATGCAGTCGTATTCCCATTAACCCAACACACAAGAATTCCAACAGTTGAACAGCAAGCATAACACATGCATATTTAGAACAACAGTGGACATTCCAACAGCATGCAGGGTTGATTGGTGGCAACAGGCCACCAAGATTGTGGTATGTGAACAGGGCTCATGTATCAAAGTACGTGCATATATTTATAAACCAATAGGACATATGTCCCAACAAAGTTTTTCAGATTACACATACCCATTTAGGTGTGGAATGGCATTATTTATGACCATAAACTAGGGTGTAAAAAGATCACTCCATTAACAACTTATATATACACTTATAACCTTACTCTACATTCCTACTGACTGCAGGTATATATCCCCTACATGTATTATTACACTAGGCAGTGTCCATTAAATTGTGAAATGGGTTTTAATCATTGTTTATATACCTGACCTGTATCTGACATACAAACTGTTCAAGATGCAGATGTTACTGCTACATATTTATATATTTCATTTATATTCATATATCTACATATCTGGCTGTCTTCAGTTGACATTGTCAGCTACATTTAAACAGACCCCTACATTTCTAGCAGCACACTGACATTTGTGGGGAACACAATCACAAGCTACTCATGTGCCAGATTAACCTGTACATGCTAGCCATGAACCAACAGTTGAGAACTGTATATATGCTTAAGAGCTACTGGCATTCCCTTCATCCACTTTATATGGACCTACACAAGTGTGGATTGACAGCACTTAATACAACTGTACTATATCCATAATGCAAGGGTACAACAACATATCAAAGATAGTGACACGGACACAGTCCAGGAATTATACCTTTATTAATTACATTGCACACTTTTGTAGTGGCTCTCTCATTCATTTCATATTTTGGTGCATGCAGAATACTTTTATTCCAGACTTATTATACCTTTATTAATGGGTTGCATCACTTTTATCACGCTCTCTCACTTATTTTATATTACAATACATGCAGAGACTTTATTCAATACTTATTATACCTTTATTAATGGGTTACAACACTCTTTTTCAAGCTCTCTCACTTATTTTATATAATAATACATGCAGAATAATTACTAATTTGCCTGGTGGCGCAGCCTTAGCAGCCTATCTGCATAGGCTTGCCGATTTGCAGCATGGACACCTGCAGCTGTGAAGTAAATGAAGGGATATTGAGACATACCTATCCATTATATAGACTACAACAGCATTTCTTACATACTTCATTCCATGGCTACCTTCTCAGTAGTGGGGGCATCTTGCATGTCATGAGCCTCCTGTATCCATTGGTTCAGTTGGTCCTGCTTCTGTCTCTTCAGGTCTGCATGGTGGTGACGGACCTGCTCACCAGTCCGAGGAATGCCTGTGGCACTGGTGAGATCATGAATTAACCAGTTCCAAGCCTCCGCTTTGTACTCCGTCCCTTGAAACTGGCCCTGCAGGAGTCTTGACTCAATATGGTAGACAAGGAGCCAAACCATGTATTTTGACTCCTCGATGCCCCAATGTTGCGCTTGAAAGCAAGTACCCTCTCCAGCATCGGCCATTCTGACTGCAGATGGGAGCTACAACCAGTTATGGAGAGCATTCCCACCTATGAAGCTTAAATATGCCTCATTTCCTGCACTTATTTGTGATTGGCCATTTTTGAAAATTCTCA